>NW_017728950.1:67551820-67575059 GCF_001723895.1 Crocodylus porosus
GCTGCAACCATGGACAGCGCCCAAAAGTGAGGACAAAGTGAGAGGATGCAGACAACTCTGCAGCAAGGATGCACTGAAGGCACGGCTCCCTCCCTCTCCCCGTCGCCAGCGCCTGCCTGGCGCTGCAGAGGGGCTCGAGTGGCTGGGGAGCGCGTGGTGGAGCAAGGAGATGTGCTCAGCTGGTAGTCGGGGGCTTCTGCGCAGGAGGGCAGCAAAAATGGCCCCGGGGCTGGAGGCAGTGACTTCTGAGGGGACTAGGCTTATTTAGTCTAGAGCAGCCATTCCCAGTCTGTGGTACGGGTGCCACCAGCGGTACGCGGACAACCTGTCAGGGGTAGGCAGCGGTCCCCCTAAGCCACACAGGCACGCTCGTGCTGCGCTGCCAGGCGCACCTGCGCGGCCGTGCGGCTTAGAGGGACCGCTGGTGGCAGGCATCAACAGATGTATTATCATTACTTGAGATGACAAAAATCAGTCCTTGAGGTTGAACTGAAAAATGTACTGGTGGTACTTAGGCAGACAAGGGTCTTTGGGTGAATCTGATGTCTTTTATTGGACCAACTGAAGTAGTTGGGGGAATGTTTCCGACAGATTGCGCACCACCTGTTTAAAACAATACAATGTCAAGTACCACCAGGGATGTAAGTTGTGGCTGTGTCAGTCTAAGCACATAGGCAGACAAGGTTCTTTGGGTAAACCTGATATCTTTTATTAAGCCAACTGAAATAGTTGGAAACATGCATTTAATAAACATTGGAAACATGTTTCCAGTTGGTCTAATAAAAGATATCAGATTCAACAAAAGAACCTTGTCTGCCTATGTCCTTAGACCATCATGGCTACAACCTTCACCCCTGGTAGTACTTAACATTGTAGTGTTTTAAATTGGTGGTGCACAATCTGTCAGAGTTTGGGAACTACTGGTCTAGAGGAGAGGAGACTGAGAGGGGATTTAATAGCAGCCTTGAAGGGGAGTTCAAAAGAGGATGGAGCTGGACTGTTCTCAGTGGTGGCAGGGGACAGAACAAGGAGCAATGGTCTCAAGTTGCAGCAAGGGAAGTTTAGGTTAGATATTGGGATGAATTCTCTCACTAGGAGGGTAGTAAAGCACTGGAATGGGTTACCTAGAGATGTTGCAGGCTGTGGAGGTATTTAAGAACTGACTAGATAAAGCCTTGGCTGGGTTGATCTAGCTGGGAATGGTCCTGCTTTGAGTAACAGGTTGGACTAGATGACCTCCTAAGGTCCCTTCCAACCCTACATTTCTATGATTCTATGGGGGGCAACTGAAACACAGGCTCACAGAACAGATTGGGGTTGCCTCTGGACATGCATCTTGCCTCTGGGCCAGTATGTGACAATGATCCACTCCAGTGATGGAGCAGACAGTGAAAAGATTTAGCCTGGTAAGCAATGAAAAGGATTTTAATGGGGGAAATGCCATACCAACACCCTCCATGATTCCATGATTCATTTCTTCTGCTTTTTCAATAATAATAATAATAATAATAGACCTTTCTAGTGGATCTTACCCTGGAGGATCTCATAATACCTAATGAATTAAGCCTCACAGCACATTGGGGAGGCAGGTACTTAACCAATTATCATGCCCATTTTACAGATAGAGAAACTAAGGCAGAGAAGGATTAAAGGGTTGGGATTCAGAGGTGGTAAGCATTACCAGATCCTGTTGCCATGGTTAAGAAGCTCTGGAGCAAAATTGTAGCACTTAATTCTCCAAAATGCCAGTCCTGTACTTCAAACACAAGATCATCTTTTTGTAACATTAATTGCCTCGGCCATTTCTTTCAATCCAACACACCTATGAAGCAGGTTGCCAATCCTGCACCCATTTTAGAGGGGAGGAAAGCAACATGCAAAAGAGCAGAAGGCCCAAGATTCACTGAAATCAATGGAAACTGCTTACTCACCATCACACCAAAAGTGAATTGCAAAGCTAAGTTGTGGCTGCTCTGATCACTGGTATCCCTTGGCTTATTTCCCTCATTAACTAAAGTAACCAAACTGAACAGCACAGTTGTTATTCCTATCAAACTGTGCTTCAAACAGGAGTTACTGCCTGGTAATTATTAATAAAGTTTATGCTAAGAGGTCTGGGAATTTTTTCTCTCTTGTATTATTTTACAGTTCATTGAAGATATTACAGTAAAATCCAACACCATTTGTTTCCTTATTAACATGAACCTTTCTGTGGATGCTAATTCACTCCCAGTTGGTTTAATAGTTCTTTCTTTTTGCAGATCACATTATTGAGCTGCCTGTCATGATGTGTTCCTGTTCTAAAGTGTTCTTTGAACCAGAAAAACTTAACTGCAGCACGATGATTCAAAACTAAAGATAAATCGAGGCTCAAATAGGTTTAAGGTGTAGTCTAAATGGCAGGAAACTTAAACACACAAATTGGAAGGGACAGAATGTTCATAAAAAACCTATGTTAAGCTACAAGTCTTACAACAAACAAGATACTGCTACATGTATTACAACACATTTCCCACTTGAAACCCTTTATTTTAATGATGTGGTATTTGATTCTGGATTTTTATTTGCTACATAGAAAGCCTCTTAAAGGATTACAAGCTTGTAATATGTAATCTCCCATTTATGGGTTTATCTTAGATTTCATTTATGGGTTTATTTTACATTTGGGGTGCATTTAATTATAGCAAAGAGACTGATGCATTATTTGTCATAGAGAATTGAGGTGTATTTAAAACTTTGGCCCAACATGTAATTAATACAGTCTTGTGATTATTGAAGTTGAAAGCCAATAAAAATATGTAAGATTAGTAGGAAAATCAAAGTTTGGAGAATTAATGTGAAAACTGCTAACCTCTGGCAAGTATTTTTTTTAAACTGAGATAGACTGTACAGAGTCTGGCAGACATTTAGCACCTGGCTGAAGATTTATCAGAGAATAAAAACTGGATTCTTAAAGCTTCATTCTTATTCCTTATATTTATAAACATACTTGTTTCTTTGTACTTGCAGATGAAACATTTTTGCAGCTGACAACTTGTTTGAATACTCATTTAAAAGATCTGTGACTAGAAGGATCCATAGACCTACATAGGTGAAAACACATTTTTACACCCTATTATCTTTGGCTGCCCTTTGATTTCCTACTAAGTCCAAAAAGCTACAGCATTCTTCATATGCTTCCTACTTGCAAACAGAGATGGTTTTGATATGCTATGCATTGCTTTATTCCAGGTTAGAGGTGTGTTTCTTGGTTCCTGTCTTGCTGGTAAACAACTGCAGAGAACCAGCCATTGAAAAGAGAGAGAAATGAAAGGCAAAAGAAACTGTAAAACTATATTCTGAAAATGTAAACCCACTGAAGCTTCATTTTAAACTATGTATTTATGCAAATAATTTAATATATTATTCATCATCCATTGTAAACAGAATACTGAAGTATCATCTGCTAAGTATCTGATGGAGAATTAGGCCTGATTCTTCTGCTGGTTACACCGGTGAAGCACCTCTATAAGATACAAAGTTACTCTCAATTTTGATGAAGTAGGAGGAAAACCAGACCCCATCTTTTTTTAGTTATTCCTTCATCTTTCTGATACATCTAAACAAAGTAAATTAATAACCCTTCCAGAGGCCCAACCTAAGGGATTCTTCCATAGATGTGTATTAATGGGAATTATGTACATGAGTCAAATTGAAAATCAACCCCTGTATTTTCTTCATTTATTTAAAACATTATAAAACAGTCTCTTTCGTGTTGCAGAGTTTCCAGTAAAAGTTTAGCACATTTGCTTACAAAATATGCTGCAATCCAGAGAGAGAGAGGGACAAGGGTCAATGGGTAATATTTGTATGTTTTTATGCTTCTGAATATGCAAGTATAAATAATGGCTTTCTTCCAAGAGAAAGCAGAAGTCAGAAGGGCATGCCTCTTACCCATATGTCTTAGGACAAGTCCTGTTTTAATGTTCACTGTTACTAAAACAATGAAAGGATTTACAATGACTTTGCAATAACATTTACTGTGTCCAAGAGAATTATAGCTCTGGTGATTATATAGAAACAAAGTGCCTAGACATTACAATCTTATAAAAAAACTCTACATCATCACTGTAATTTTCCAGTGGAAAGTGAATTATAATATATATGAAGTAATTCTTAGCTTTATATTCCCATAGATACTACAAGAGTGAAGAGTGTGAACATTTCATCAAGTTTTTTGCTAATTTCCATTGTTTCCATGATTTACAACCTCCAGATTTACTATATATTCTTTACTGAGCACAAACACAAGCCCTTAATTCTGAAATCTCTCTACCTTGAGAAAGTTCAGGTCTGGGAACTGGGGCCCAACTTTTAGTAACAGTAAGTAACAGTGGGTTGAGAGACTGGCAGCATTTACATAAAAGGCAGAGTAGATTTGTACCTGATAAACTAACTAAATCAGAGAAATATAACACAAGCTTCCATAAGCAGCAGGTTTACTTTATGAGATGGCTGACATAAGACTAACATGACTAACTATCTTCCTCTGCTTATGGGTAGCATATATGTGGCCAATTCTATTTTAAGCATAGGCCATCTCAAGTAAATATTTGAGTAGTATATTAGTATTAATCTGTATTGTGTTGTATTTAATGGCCCACAGGCAAAATCCAGATTGGCCCCCTGGGCGCCTCCAATTAAGATGTTGTAATGCCTAAAAATTTGGTTCCCTGCCCCAGGGATATGAGTCAAAGAAATACAATTAGGCATTAAGCTACATATACAGTCATCATGGAGAGTTAGGCACCTCAGAAGAGCAATTCAAAAGACCAGATGCTGAATAGGTTTCTGTCTAGAATCACTCAATAGAAAACATTGAGCATATGGGTTTGTCTGTACTCCTGGCTCTTTCTGGGGCTTAGCTGCTTGAGTCAGGGCTATACATTAGGCATTTCTAACCACTTGGGTTCCTGCATCTGAGTTAACATCTGCACAGGCTGAACCATGGAGTAGGTATTACAGGCCATATTCCTGTCTTTTGCTGTTCCTTGGATAACATCTTTGTTATGGCATCTAGGGATAAAAAACACCTTGAAAATCTTCCAATAGAAAAGACCAGGAATTTTTGGCAGATCATTTTTCTATCAGAAAATGCTGATTCCCCAAAATGAAACATCCAGAAGTAACATTTTGGTTTTTTGTCAAATCGTCAGATGGAAATCAAAGAAGACTGCCTGAGAAGCTTCCTGCCAGATTGCCCACTTCCATGGATAATCCCAAGGCTGTTATTCTCACTGTTTTATAGTAGGGACCCTGGAAGCAGGGCTCTGTGCATCTGGGAAGCTCAGAACACCTTATCAAATTTGTTAGAAAAATCAAATGAGTTGCCATTTTTCTATATGAAATTTCTGAATTCCCATTCTACATGAAATTTGACAGTATCAAGATTTAATCTGGACACAGAATGAAAATATTTTTTTTAATTTTTGCTTCTCTGTGGTGAGGAGATGTTGGGTTCTGACAAGCCCAGCCACTGAAATGTGAGCATAAATTAAAAGCAACTAAGGAAAACTTGAAGTTTCCAAAGGCTTGATTGCACATTGCTGCCATACTATTGATAATGATGGTTTGCAAAAATAACAAAACAGAGTCAAAGGAACACCTGAGGTACCGCAACCCTAAAATCTTTTATAAGTACATACCTTTTTGAAGATAGCCAGTTATGTCCACTACTACTTGCTTAATAAAGTGACAGTGCTACATTCTCTAAATAAACTTATATACAGTGGACAGAAAATGTAGTAGTTAAAATAATGTATCAAATGTTATAATTAAGCAAAGAAGCATATGTCTGAAACAACCATATGTGTGACAACCTTTACCTACAAAGTTAACTTGTGATGCTCTTGGCATGGAATAGAACCAATAATTTCCCATGTAATGAAAGAAGATACAGAAAGGTCTATTTCCTTTTCCACTAGATTTCTTATTTCTATAACATATAACTACACTAAAATTGATAGTAAAACTCTGAGTTTTTTTTCAATGTCTGCAAATAGCCCAAATGATCAAGAATTGGTGGAAGTGTATGATGCAATGAATAGATGGTGGATTTATACACACAACTCTTTCCAGATTTCTTTACTATAAAGAGCAAAAATTCTCATCCAACTATTGGGCAACTGAGTAGTTTTTGGCACGAAAGTCAAGTTTTATTCCACCCTGTGTAGCTGCCTGAAAGTCCATTCATGAATCAACTTTTGCAACATGCCACCATCTTACCCGGAAGCATAGACCATAAAGAAGTAGCAAGGAAGAGAAAGGCTCACCTATCTTTTATGGTAACAGTTTTTTAGGGACTCAAGGACGGTGGAATCAGATTTCATTTAGGTGCATAAGTCCACTTACATGCCTCAGAGGTGGAATAGAATTTAGCCGAAAGTATATATTGTGATTGTCTATTATATACTATCAGAACGGTTAGCCTAAAAAACTTGGACCACATATGCCCCAGTAATTACTTTAAAGCTATTTGGGAATGTTAAAATAAAAGTCCTTGCTAGGAGTCCAGTGTAGTGGCCAGATACTGATACATAAAGAGAGAAAATGGCATTAAAAGGTAAAAGATGTCAGCAAATGCCAAAGTACATGCCATTTCAACACTCATCTAGAAGTGCTGCTTTGCTTTCTAGTGATTGGCCATCTACTGTGTTGCACCAAATTCAAATAGATACACTGGACCACTTTGGGGACATTTTAATGAAATATATGCCCATTTTAACTGACAGGAAGTATTCTGTATGGATTAAGCGAACTTGTAGTAAATTATGGAAGAATTAATATTATTTTCAAGGAATGGAATTCCTGAACAAATTATAAATAGCAATGAAACTCAATTCACATCTGAAGAGTTTAAAAAATGGTATAAAATATGTCATATCAGCTCCCTGACACCATGCTGCAAATGGATTAATGGAAGGATTTAACCATAAATTCCAACAAGTGCTCTATGCTATTGCTCAGGATAGTTTGATGTTGTTTTAGGTTATATAGTGTCAGCTGAATTTGTGAATGCTATGTCTACATGCAGTCACTTTTCTGTGAACAGTGTAATCATATGGACACAGTTAATCCTGCACAACTGCACAGCTTTCACGGTGCCTGAAAAGGTCTTAGTGTCAGACTCCTGAAATAGTTTATGGAGTCCCAGAATAATCTAATCATAGACTGTTCCTTCATCTTATCAGGTAGACATGGCACCATGCAAGTCCTGAAAACAGTATAAAAAAGCTTTGGAGTAAAAATTTTGCAGGATATTCTGCTGCAGGAACACCTACCAAAAATACCAACCCTACAGTAAAGTTACATACAGCACTATATGGTTATACCATTGTACCTCATGTCCCTGTTTCTACTACAAGTGCCTCTAACAGAATACAGCAGGGAGATTTCGCTGATGCAGATACACTGGAGAGTACAAACACCATTTCAGGCATTGTTGTGATGTTCACAGCCCTTATTCAAAGAGAAGCCATAACTTATGTATCAAACTTAATTTCTAGTATGGTGTGCATTTAATGAAAAGAATAACATAACACTGGTAATCTTCTTATGTATTTAAATAGTAAAGAGAGAGCTATATCTAGTTTCTAGAGATTGGATAGTGAATCTTCCAGTGGCACTTGCTATGCTAACTCTATAAACCAACCAGCCAGATCTGTATTAAGTAGGTAACTAGGCCTCATGTATCTATAAAATTAGTACACACCTTTATGTAGAACCCAGTGGTGCCCTTGTGGTTTCTTCATATTACTTTTGTTTTACAAAGACCAGAAGACACAACAGGCTTTTTTTTTTTTACTAATTGTTATAGATTCCTTCGATTATTGTGGAATAATGAGACTATTGCTGAAACTTCCCCGTTTATTTTCTGTTTCAACAGCAGTGTGATTTGCACTCAGAGGACACATCCGGATGAGCATGCACATGCAGTTTGTGGTACCTCAGTGCAGTTGTACATTGTAGTGTCCACAGACTTTGAAGTGCCTATGAACTGTGGTGCTATTCTTGTTAAACCAGTATGATTTGTATTCCACCACTGAATTTATTTTTATTTTAAACACTATATAACACATCTATAAGCATCTACCCTGCATTACCTGCTATAATGTTTTGCCTTGAAGCCCACCTTTTAAAATGGAGGATGATATTTGGTTTCTGTAGCCAAACCCACTTCCTTCCATATAAACAGCATCTAGTTCACACATCCATTCCTTTACAAAACACTCTTAATTTGAATGTGCAGGTGTATAAAGCTGTTTTGGGTTCTCAGTTACAGCCTTTCCTTTGAAAACTTTCTGAACCCGGACCATGGTTATATCTATCTATCTATCTATCTATCTATCATCAAAATATGTCAGTGGGAGGCAGCATACAAGTCTTCTTTAGAGCTCTTTGCATTGTTTCACGCCCTTCAGCTCATTTATTTCCTTTACATGCCCCAAACTAAAAGAACCTTCTGGTGTGCCTTGTTTTTAACCATTTGTATATTGATTTCCTCCAAGGAAATCATCTTATCTAAGATCTTCTGTAGGTGATTTGTGGGGGAAGAAATAAAGAATCAGTATTTTGCTCCATCTGAAGTAGGTTTTATCAGAAAAGGGATGCTATAAATCTGAGTTCTGGGTGCCTTGGGTGATTTGATATGGGTTCTGGGTACTTTGATCAATCCTTTTACAATCACTGTTGCTCTTCCTGAAGTCCACAGCCTTATTTCAGCCATCTGGTAGATGATCTCCAATCTCTTTGTATGTAATTTCGTTAGTGGAAATGGATCAGAGTCCAGGATACTATTGTCATTTCTGGTGTCTTCCATCAAGAGAAGAGAACACCTTTAAAAGAAATGCACAGTTATGATATATTTACAGTATAAAGGCCTGAATCCAATTTGCTCAATAAATTAATGAGTGTAGGGACCTATTTTTAATAGGAAATGTATATTATTTTAATTTATATGTCAACAGAAATTTGTGCATATTCAAGAAGATGTTGATTAAAAGAAAATTGTACTCTGCTAGATCTAGTCATCTTTCAAGTACTCACTATGGCACTGGAAAGAAAGGCCAACCTTTAATCTGTTCTTTTTCATCTGCTAGCCTTGTGCACATTAAAACTATAGTTTAGTAATTAGCATTTGCTACAAGCCAATTTAAGTACCACAAGGAATTAAGCACAAATACAGAATATAGATCAACCTCAATAACCACTTTTGATTATTAAAGCCTACTTTAAGCAAATGAACAGTTCCTTTTCCACTTTACTAGGACTACTTCTGTGGGTAAGGTATATGGGATTTGGTAAACCTTGATAAGAATCTAAGCATTAAAATAGTTATCTTAACTGTATCTATTCAGTACATGAATAGATGAAATAGTGGCAGGAATGATGAAACCAACACTCAGCTGTAATGAAAACAGTGTTAGTAAGGGCTGCAGGAATAAAGTCAGTGAGACAATGGGAAAGGTAGAATTTTTAAGGCAGTGAGTGAGTATAATATTCAACAAATGATTAAAAGAAACATTTGAAATTCCAGCACAAACTAATGTAAATGCCTGCCAAAACCTTAAATATTCATAGCCTATACATAAATCTGTCAAAATGGTAATGACATTTATTACACTATTACTCGATCTAAACAATGTCCTTTTTTGCCTGTTTTGTAGCATACCTCAAAGACAAACTAATCCACTGTACAGGCAGTCCTCGGACTTACGACACAATAGGTTCCTGAAAACCACATCATAAATTGAAACTTTGTAACTCGGAACCGATTTTCCTCATAGGAAACAATTTTATAATGGGGGATTGGTCCCTGAACCAAAGCCCGATACCCTATTTTCACCAAAAATAACCAGGAATTTTGCACTCAATCAATTATAGATGAGTAATATCACTACATTAATGTATTTATACTGTAAATAGCAATCATATTGATTTGGAAGGACTTCTTTGAGGTGACTTTGCTGGACTTTTTGAAGGGTTCTTGGCTGGAGTCTTCTCAGGAGTCATGGCTGCAGGTTTTTCTGGAGTCTCATCTGCTCTCTTAAAGAAAGCGTCCAAGGAAGTCTGGACAGATGTTCTCCAGGGAGATGGCCGACACAGCAAACTTGTTCACTGACATGGCATCGCATTGGATCAAGCATTGTAGTTGAAACTGACGTCAGAAAGTTGAAACAGGGTGTCAATTTATAAACGTAAGTGCAAAACGTTGTAACTCGAAATGTTGTAAATCAAGGACTGGCAGTACTTGAACTGCACAGCTTAGTCAAAGCTGCTCTTCATTATTTAAAAATATCAGGTGAATCCATTAAAGTCAGTGTTAAGACTCCTGTTGACTTCAGTGAAGCTTCTCAAGCTTCCTCATTTACCCCTTAAAATGGTTCTTTATTTCACAAGGATTTCACTAGAGAAATACTGAAATGAGCATTGCTTATTGAGAAAGACGTATTCTGTGCCTCACAGTACTTCATGAGGGTCACAGCTCTTTCTTTATGATTGAATTAACCACTTTAGGACAAATAGGAACAACAAAATTAAGTCACGCCAGAGGCATAATGTATGACACATGATTCATTTTCTCGTGCCTTACAACATTTGCAATAAACTCTTACTTACTGACCTGACTGCTAATATCTTTCTATCACTGAATATATGTAGAGTACTTATATTCTAACGAATGTTGTTCAAGTCTATCTAAAATTCGACCACTTCCTTTAGCACTGTGACTTAGTCTTCTATAAGCAATCCCATATGTCCATGTTTCCCTTTGAAACCCTTTCTCAGAAATACTAATTTGGCCAACATGACTCTAGTTTTATGCTGGAGTAATTCCATTGATTTCAGTGATGACTCAGACCTAATAAATGTTACATTGAAAGGACCTACACTTCATCCAACTGAAACTGGTCACTTCTATATGTTCAATTGTATCTGAGCTTGTTTTATTTTGGTAAAAGATGGACAAAACCATCCACAGGTGCCACTAAATGCTGTTACAATCAAGTTTAAAAGTGTCCAAAATAATTATAATGATATTTTTTTAAAACAAGCTTTTTCTTTTAAAGAACTTGCATCTTTCCAGAAATTACATTTTTGCCTGAAAACAGGAAATTGTACTGGAGAATCTGAAACTATCATGAGCTGTTGTAGCAAATGAGAAATCCTGATTCTGCTCTACAGGCCATTGTACATATGTGTAAGCAGTATAACACACTCATGGTTCCTAGATCCTGACATTCAAGCAGTTTGCTAGTCTAGCATCCACAAGTTCATCCTCATCCTTTCTGATTCCAAACAGTCCAGAAAACCTAGGGGGAAATTTATTGTGTTTGTCATTTGAACCATAGTCAGCCAAGAGTCAAACTAAATATCCAGGAAGGGTAGAAATTAAGCTCTTCAAGTTTACAAGGGATATTTTTCTCTACCCTATCTGCCATGGTAAGTGGCTTAGGATTATATATTGTAAATAGTACAATTAAAAACATATTAATGAGTTCTGAGAAGGACTTTTTCAAGATATTCATGAGAAATTCAGTTGAGCAATTAATCTGCCTGCTTCCTGGGCTAGATGACTTTTTCTTCTCACTTCCAGATGCATATGTCCAGGGAAGGGATGGAGGCCTGTAATAGGCTACAGGTTTGCAACCTGGAGCAATAAGCCAGCTGGTAACAGGCTGGCTGCCTAAGGGACCTCAGCTGGCTCAGTCAATCAGTAAATTAGGGGATGTTGACTGGCTGACCTGGAAATAAAAGGGGACAGGAAGAGGAAGTGAGGGACAAGGAGATGCAGGTGGAGATGCAGGTCTCTCCAAGGAGGAAGGGAGAATACAGGGTGAGAACTAACCTATGCTTGTGGGTGTTCATTGTAGACTGCATATATTTTCTGTTGCAGTCTGAGGTGCAGATTAACCCAGGGCATTATCACCTGTGTTGTGAAACTCAGAGAGAGACTGTGGCTGGGACCAGATTATAGGAATAGTTCAAGGGTTTGAGGACTGATTTGAGCCTAGTGGTGCCAGGCTAGCCAGGTGGCTTGCTACAAGGACGTTTTGTTCAGAAATCTCCCTGTTGAGTCCCATTTCCTACCTTGCAGAGCCAATTAAACAGAAATTGCCTAGAGTTTTAAACTGTCCACAAAGCACTGGAATTAATTTCTCATTCTATAATATAATACATTCTGTTTTCAAGTGTTCTACAAAAATACTGTAGTTTACATAAGGGGAAAAGGTGTAATTTGTGTCAAATTTAACTACTGAGATTTTCTAATTTAGCTGTAAAGCAGAACTCGCAAGTTTAGTTCTCATTAGGAGTATCTAAATGAGTTCTTTGCTGCACAGTAGACTAATCTACTTCACAGTGAAGTGTCAGCATCTACACGTGCACACCATTTACTGAGCAGTAAGTTAACCTACTGCATAGTTAGCTACTACCTGTTAATTCAATGTCGAAAACTAACTGTGCAGTAGATACTAGGCATACCTGCACAAGAAGCTTAATACACAGTAGCCTAATAACACCTCCCAGTATTGCATCATAGCACAAACAGTGCTAATACACTACTGTGCAATATTATTAGGCTACTATGTAGTAGCATCACTAAAAAGGTGATTGTCGGGCACTACTGCACAGTAACTCTAGTTACTGTGCATTTAATTAGTACTTAATTAAGGAAGTACTAAATTAAATGTGCAGTACCTACTGCACATTCATGAACATGAAATGATGCACCCACTGTGCAGTAGCACATGTGTAGATACTGACCAGAAGCAAATTTGCTCCCAGTCATCCCCAACACTAGGAGGCCACAGGGGATGGGGAACTCCCCCAGTACTGGTGCTACTCAACTCCTGGCTCCCCACAGAATACCTGGACAGGGTAGCTATCTGTCCTGGCCCCTCCCCCATACCAGCACTGCTCAGCTCCTGGCTTTGCATAGGAGTTGGGAGCTGAGCAGCACTGGGACTGGGACCTCTCTACTTCCCTGCACAGCTGAGGGCTGGCTGGGAACTGTCCCTTCTGGGGTACCTCCCAGCCAGGACTGGGACACATGGGAATTTCCATGAGCAACCCAGGGCTGGCCAAGAAATGTCTCTTCTAGGGCAGCTCCCAGCCAGCTCCAGGATATTTGGGGAAATCACTGCATAGCCCGGAGCTGCCTGGGAGCTACCCCAGAAGTGGGACAGCTCTCAACCAGCCCTAAGCTGCACTGGGAAGCCCTGCTGGGCCCAGGGCTTGTCCCCATGTGCACAGGACCAGGAGAGCTCTGCAGCAGCAGCTTTCTCCTTGCCCCCTGCACATGACACAATGTGTACAGGCAAGGAGACAGCTGCTGCTGCAGACAGAAGATCTGTCCTGGCCCTGTGCACATGGGGTCCAGCTCCAGGGGTGGCACCCTGGGGGAGCCTGGAGCTCCTCCCAGCTGCTGCAGGGGGGCAGAGCAGGGTAGGCTGCTCTGGTTGGGAGTAGATTTGCTTCCAACAGGGAGCATGCATAGACATGCTCCCAGGAAAAGCTTTCGCACAATATTTTATGCACATTAAGCCTCTATAGCATTAATAGCATGTATAGATGTGCCCATTATATGGTAATTTACTTCTCTATTCTTGGATCAGAAACTTTAATACAACATTAATCTGGAGAAAATATGACAGGTAAAGTAAGTCAGGAGCTGAGTAGTGCCAGGATGGGGGAGCAATCTGTCCCCAGTCCTGGTGCTGCTCAGCTCCCCCTAGGCACGGGCAGGGGGCAGAAGCCAACTGGAGTATGTACTGTGCAGGCAGTGGCAGGGCTGAGAGGGCAAAGAGCTTCCCTTGTCCTCTCAGCCCTGGGGGAGGAGGGAAAATGCAAGGGTAAAGCAGTGCTGGGACCCAGGGAGAGATGCAAGGGGGTGAAGCAACACCAGGGACCAGCATTTCTTCCCCCTCATATCTCCCCTCTAATCCAAGTGCTGCTTACACCTCACATCTCCCCCAGCCTTCTGCAGTCCCAGTGTTGCTGCCTCTTCACATTTCCCCCTGAAGTCCCAGTGCTGTTTTGCCCACACCTCCCGGCACTGCTTACCCTCACACCCAGGCATGAGACATCAGTCCAAGGCAGCATCACTGGGCCAGGCTGTAATTCTGAGCTCTGAGCAGCTAGGAGCTGTCCGCCACTCCTGGATAGCTTCCCCCAGGTCCCCTGAGCCCAGGCCTGATCCCAGTGCCCCCTGCCAGCCCAGGCCTGGCCTCCCACTGGCTGCTGCAAGGAAGCAAAGAAGGGCAGGGGGGCAGAATCAGCCCTGGACTGAACTTCTCCCATTGGGAGCAAATTTGCTTCTCACAGGGCCACACATGTAGACGTGTACCTTGGAGTGCTTTAACAAGCCTGAATTTTTGTCACAGAAAATTCAGGCACATTAATTCCACATATTGACTTGTCTACTGTGAATTAGCAATGCCCTACTTAGTGTTTACTTATCTTCTCCTCCTTTCAAATGCAATAAAATAATAACAATAGCAACACCATTCATATAAAATATATAGTACCTCTTATCACTGGCAAACCACTTAGTTAAAGTGTTTTTATTATTCCTTTTAGACATAAAAAATACCTCTATTTTAATATGGCGCATGTCACCTGAAGCTCTCAAATGGCTGAAGAAATATTATTTCCTAAAGCCTCAGAAGACCATGACAGTTATGCAAATATTACACTTATTTTAGACATCAGTAATTTGTCATATAGTGAATGACTTGCTCAAGGACAGACAATGAATCAATGGATGAGTCTGGAGTAGAACTTAAGAGTTCCTATCGCCTTGTCTAACAGACATACTATTTCTTGTTAGCTTCATACGCAGGTGGTGTACAATGTAGGAGTTTAAAATATGCACCCTATCTCAAAACACTTCTTCTAGTTTCAGTTGGACATACATTAATATGGGTGATCAGAGAAGCTAAAAGGCCTTGCTGACTCAACTCCTACAAGTAGAGCCGAGTTAGAATTGTAAAAAGTGCTCCATGGATATTTATTTCAATTTTTTAATGAATTGTCTTTTGTTCCGTTAAGGCCTTCCAATTTCTGTGAGCTTTCACAAAATTAAATTTTACTGGCTAAAGAAAAAAAGTCTGTGGAAAACAAATTTCATAGTTGCATGAACAAATATTCACAGAAACTCAATTTGAAGTTTTCATTCACACACCAGAAGTTCTTGGCACTTACCTAATTGGGAAACAAAAGAATATTGTTGGCCTTCTGCCAGTGGTAGCAGATGTCAGGGCCTTACTGTTCAGATTCTCACTGAAGAAGAAATCAGCAATGTGGTATACCAGAATATTCTTAGTGCAACTTACTTTATTAACACATGAATGCCACTCCGGCAAAAGAAATTGCACACAGGCAATCCCTTCCAGCAGGGATAGCAGCCTATCAAATTATTGGGGAATGACTCTGACTCAAGAATTGACTCAAAACTGACTATAATTAGAAAGATTAAAGCAAAGAGCAAATGCTTCTGGTGCTTGCAACAGCTTCCCCTCCCCCAAAGTGCATCAGAAAACTTACAGCAATCAACATTTTCTCCCAAGACTATAAACAAATTTGCATGCTAAGAAAAAGAAGTTGCGAGGCTACCCATAACATCACCATCTGGTGACCCTAATATTATTTGACTAATCTGACCAATCACAACTATCTCAAATATTAATAACTCATTAATAAAAGACATAAAGCTGTTTAAAAGCATTAAATGAATACATCTGTAGAAATCACAATTTATTCATAGATATTTTAGAGAAGAAAAAATATTAAAATAATATAACTTATTTGTTCATCTCTACTAACAAATTCTTTTTTTTTCTTTCCTGTTCTGTTCTGTTCTTTCAGTTACTATATTATCATAACAGAATTGCGCTAGTGATATAGCAATAATTTATTTTCAATAACAGAGTCACTAGCACATACTGAATTCAGTCATATCTTTTTATTAAGTGTAAATCACCCTTTCAACTGTAAGCACCATCATACTATGACATGTTCAGCCAACCCAAGTTTCAGTTGTAAGGATTTGACTGTCAAAGCCTCTTTCTTCATGTGTAATTAGTTGTGTCAACGGTAACTGAAAGTAAAAGGAAATAACAAGAAATTAAAGAACCTTCCCTCTGCTCTTATATAGCAGGCACTAAACCAGATGAGAATACTATCAATAACTAAAATTAAAATGGCATGGTTTTACCAAGAGTAGATTTGTAGAGGCACATAGAAGTTTTCTTTCTTTACCTTTTAAAATTAATTCATCTACGATATTAATAGAGCTGCAAAAATCCCCCTCCTTTATCTTTTGTCCAGTTTAAATTTGGCAGGAATGGAACGTTCAAATGTATTTGTTAAGTGTTATGCAATTTAATTTATTACAGATAAGTGTAATTAACTGCAAATGGGAATTCTCATTGGAGAAGATCAGCCTTAGGGCTTACACGTAGGTCTAGAGTTGTAATGATATTTAAATCCTGTTCGATATCACAATGTTAAGAAAAATAATAGCGAAGCTGAACGAAGCGTCAAGTACTAACCTAAGCAGGATTCAGATGACCAAACAGAACATCTTGCTCTCAGGTTTCTCAGAGTTGGACACTCCCAGAAGAAAAAACACTCAGCTGCCGTTCTCCTGTGCTGATTAATCTTGTAAATGTCACATGGCTGTCAACGAGTTTAAAGACCAGAACTATTATGCTCCTTATTTTAAGAGAGAATGTGAGATGCATGACTTTAAGGAAAGGAGCCAGAATACAAGAGAGTAGAGCTATGAGTAACACAGGACAGAAGAAGCTCAGGAGAGCAAAACTTAGTTCACAGCTCCTTACAACCCAGATTCAGAAAACAGTTAAAATGTATGCTCCCGGTATGCTGGTAAGCTAGATACCACATTTGTACTGGGAACGCCATAGGGGAAGGATAGGCTGAGAGTGAGGGCAAGGGTATTCCCCCATCATAACTCTCACATCAGCCTGTAAAAATGCACTAATCCAAAGCAGGGGGAAGCACATATTGCAACCCATGTAGGACCCCTTCTTGTCCAGTACACTGACTCTAATGTCAGGAAGCAGCAAAGGAAGTTGGGAGCATCCTTACTGTGGGCACTTATGAACTAACCAGTGCATAGGAGAAATTAGTCATTACCAAGCTGCTTGAAAAAATCCAGGTCTCAAATTTTACCTCAAACTTTCTTATTTCTTAACCAGTTGTATTGCAAATCCCTGTCATGTCAATTGTTGACTTAGGTCCACAAATGTTAGGATTTATGCTTTTTCTACTTTTGCCTCATCTAATGTAATTCCACATGAGATTCTTTCTCTTTTAAACCTGACACTTTCTTGGTCCCATTGGGCAAGCCTGCAGAAGACACTTAATGCCTATTGGACTATTACAGGTACTAAACTTGATGCACTGTAATTACAGTGCATTAATGAACATGTAAACATGCCCAGTGATTGGTGAGGACAATATGTTTCCACATTTTATTCCACACTAATTCTATGCCTAGTAAAAAAAATGTCAGTTATAAATGTACTGCTTCTCTCTTTCATTATATACCCTCAGAAACAGCACTTCAAGAGCTTTGCAAAATGGAGGTGGAATTTTGTACTAAAAATAGTTTACACTGAACAGTTATGTAGATTTACCTAACATACCATCAGTGATTACAAAACTGAATAGCATCCTAATAAAACCATGGCTTTGAGTCTTCGTATGGAAACATACTTCATTTGTGAAGGCTAAACCCATAGAGTTGATGTAATCTATTAAATTATTTTTCTGTAATTTTCATCTTCCTGGCAAAAAGAAAGCATCAAGTTCATGACACTTGAAATTAATGGAATTAACCGCTCTGTCCCAAATTGTAAAACAGGGATGTGAAATTCATCTGGACCTATAGGCCAGATGAGTCAGGTGAGGCCAATCCACAGCTGGATTGGGCCAACAGACCAACTCCCCTATACTCCTCACAACCTTTCTCTGGGGTCCTTGAACAGCTCAAGGTGCTACATGCAATGTAAATACCAGAACAGGCAGCAGGTGTCCTGGAGCAGGTACTACACACAGTGTGTACTCCAGACTGGCCAAAATGGGCAGCCCAGATCCTGGAGTGGGTGCCGCATAAGGTGTCAGTCCTGGAGTGGTCAAAATATGCTCTGCATGCAGTGCAGGTCTCAAGCCCTGCATTCAGAGCCAGTCAAGACCAGTCATGCACATGGCTTGTGGTTCTATTCTGAGACCCAGCAGCACTGGGGACTGGCTAACAGGGCTCCACAGATCATGTCCAGTGCACGGGCCATATCTTTAACTCAATTGTTGTAAAGCATTTAAATGTTTACAGCCATTTCTGAAATGGAGAGAATTATACTGCTTCCTCCCTTTCTTCAAAAATGGCATTCAGATTTAATTCAGGAATTTTGAGAGCTGTGGCTTCTGTTTTGTAATGATGGCCTTTCTTTTCCATGCCATTGACATTCTGCCTGCTGGATTCCTTGTGTTTATCTTTACCCTTGCAGAAAAACAAATGGAAGTCTTTCTTAGTTAATTGACTCATTAAAAATTGATAATGCACTTTAACATTTAATATTTAAACACAATGTTTAATGTTTACTAGTGTCTATATTTTTAAAGTCACTAAGCATAATAGAGAATGCAGTGCTGTTTCTGGGCAGTGGTACTAAGAGCTCTGGCTGACAGTTTGATATTTCATGTATAGGCAATATCATTCAAATGTCATTTTTTAAAATGTTTCTGTATAATAATTTGCTTCACTCTACGTTTTTAGCCCATAATAGCATTAGTCTGCTTGATATCACTACAAAATAGAGCAATTTGATTTAGCTTCTCTTTTATTTCAATATTCTGAATAAATCAGGGAGGTCAAAGATATGGCTTGCAGGCTGAATCAAGCCCATTGAACCAAGTTCCTGGTGCTGCCATGCAGTCCGGAGTTGAACTACATGTGTTACCATGTATAGGGCCCACTTGTAGTGCCTGGGACATACACCACACATGGTGTCTGCTCTGTCCTACCCAGGACATACACCCCATATGGTGCCTGCCCTGGTCAACACAGGACATACACCATATGTGGCACCTTCCCTGGCAGATCTGGGACATGCGCCATACAGCATGGCACCTGCTAATACAGCACATGTGTTACATATGGCATCTGCCCACCCAGTCTGTGACATGTGCTACACATGACACCTGCTCCAGCCAGTCCAGAACCTGTGCTACACAGTGTATTCCCCTGTCCACTTCAGGGTGGACACCACAGGTAGCATGCATCCTGAACCAACCAGAATGAGCACCATCTATGCTGGATACAGCATGCCGAGGGTGGAGAGGGGCAAGCCTATAGGCCCAGTCTAGCTTGTGGGGCCAGCCATGCAACATTAATCTGGACCATGGACTGACCCTGCACTGCTTTATGGCTCATGGAGCCACATAAGTTTGATGCCCCTAATACAAATGATGTCAATAGCTTTAGCTAATAGGAGCATATTTTTTAAAATGTTGCTTTTTCTTCTTAATTAAATCTTTCTCAGTCTCTCTGTAAACTTCTAGCCATAAATCTTTCCCACAAAAGAGTTTAATTCTGTAAGGTGCTAAGCAAAGCACTTAGTTTGTGATCCTCCAAATTTCAGAAGAGTTAATTTGTTGTAGAATACGAAGAAGGGTGGATGTTTACGGCTTTAGCCCTGTGATATGTGAGACTGAGGTTCAATTGCTGGTTTCTCCCTAGACTTCCTACATGGTTTTGAGCAAGTCACTTATGGCTAGATACACAGAATAACTTAGATGGTTGAGTCCTACCTTTCTGCTCCTGCGGGCCTAAGTCCAAAATTTAGACCTTCTAAAAACACATAGATCTACTGCCTCATGCTGGAGGCATCTATATTTTCATCAGTCATGTTTCTTAGGTAGTTAATAGGTTGCATCTGGGCATGTCCAGAACTGCCTAATTCTTACCAGTCAGGAAGGATCTTGTTCCCCACATGGCAGGACTGGGATGGTAGAGAGGTCCTTTTCTTACACGGTTCCTCCACAGCCCCAACTTCCATAGACAATAGACTGCTGACTACTTGGAACACCATGTTTTCTCACATACAGTGTGCCCCAAAATAAGATACACACCTTGTTTTTAAAAGGCAGAATGAAGAAAAAACATCTCCCTTTGTGCTAATTAACTGAGTAGCAGCAGCTACAGAGCCAAGCCTGCTCAGTGCTTTGTTCTCTGTGGATCCTGTGTAGATTTTACTTTCAGTTTTTCCTTGTAAGCAGCCAAGGCAGCTCTGACAATATTTCTCAGCTATAATGTACATGCCAATTTCCAGAAGCTGTTCTTTTTTTAAAAGGGGGTCATATTGTATGTGAGAAAATATGGTAATTAGTGACACTGTCATTCTGGCTAATTAAATTTTCCAGATAATCAAACACCACAGTACAGAGTGCTGAAAACTATTTTAATTACTGTACTGTACAGTAAATATATAAAAAATTAAGAAATAAATGTATAGTATTGTGTAATGTTTTAAAATCTCAAAGCACTAGTACATAAACAATGCACATTTGTCTCTGTGACAATCAGAATCCAGCTACAAGTTGATGGATATGTTAATGCAAAATCTTCAGGTAAAGTGACTTTCTGGATTATCCACTCTCTGCTGTACATCAGAAATCTAAGGAAAGTGTCTTTTTAACCTTCATTAAGAAGACTGTATCTGGGCTGTTAAAGTCCTTTGGTTGAGTTCAAGCAGAATACATATAGAGGCCTCAAAGCAAGGGTCCTTGGCTGTGTGAGACTGCCTTCCAGGTCACATAGCCAAATATGAGAAATACTAAAAAAAACCCTTTGGCTTTTTAAGGCTGAGAAGATCTTTGTTCTTTCACATTAAACTCAGATGTGGATGTGGCTTAATGGGAGAATCTGCACAATACACAAACTGCGCAGTAGTGCATCACAGCAAAAACAGTGCCAATACGCTATTGCGCAGTATTGTTAGGCTCCTGCTCAGTAGCATCTCTAAAAAGGCATTCACTGGTGCTACTGCACAGTAACTTCAGTTACTGCACATTAATTTAGTACTTGATTATACAAGTACTAAATAAATGTATGGTAACCACTGCACAGTAGCGTCTTGTGTAGTTGCGCCCAATGAGTCTGCGATTTTGGGTGAAATTAATATTAACAGGAATTGTTTGGTTTTGCTGAATCAGATTCTTGTTTGTTTTGATGTTATATAAGCAACAACTGCTAAATTATTTTAACATTTATGAGGGTTTTTGTAAATTGTAAGTGTTTTGAAAAATCCATGTCACAGGAAGAATTTCTATTCTCAGAACTCCCTTTACCATTTAAATTCAAGGCTTGCAATACTTTCTTTTCATTGCTTTCTCCCCTGATATTTTCCTCATATTTCTGCTATGATTTTGTTTCTTAATATCAAATGATGCTCTACATAATAAATAATATTGTTAGGCAGAAGACTTAAATCAGAGAAACATAAGCTTCCATGAGCTGCATAACATTGTTGGAGAAGAATAGCTTACATAACAGGAATACTTTAATGTTATGGTGCTATACAAAGGTTTTAATTGTAATATCTGGCCTAAAATTTGGATTGTAACATTCGGCTTTTAGTTCCAATGGCTGGTGTAACAAGTGTATATGTGGCTACATATGTTGCAATCTATTAATACAGATCTTAGGACAATAACAGTTGTTTGCACAGCACAGAAATGTAGGTTGCTTTAGACTCACTAGCCAGAAAATGCTACCTTTTGAAATCAGAACTGGCTAGACCTATACCTAAGCCTGAGATCCTACAGCCATGTAGTCACATGTGAATTGGTGCTTTCATTTTTAAAATACACTAGGTTTCTACAGCTTATTATTATAAAGAAATATTAAAAACTTAAGTGAGGGTAACCAATACAGTGACATCTCTCTCCGCCTGTAGGCAGCCTCCAACTGAGGTTTAGAGCAGCAAACACAGAGCTATGGGGAGAGCTTCCTAGCCTCAGACTCACCACACAGAGCTAAGCAGGACATCCTTTTTAGAGCTGGGCCTTACCTCTGATCAAGGTTCGGGCAAGACAAGTGGGTATGCTTTGCTGTAGCTCTCACTGCCGCTGGAGGAAAAAAGAGTCATCTGCTTTTTCCTCCAGCAGAAAAATGGGCATAGGAGGTTCTTACATAGAGGTGTGTGTAGGGCTCCAGATTGCCTGAATCCAACCCTATTTGAAATGTAATTAAATATTTCAAAATCTGTACAAGAGATACCTAGATAATTCTGTCTAAATGTTATTCTTATATGCTTATTCTTTCTGAATACATGTTGCTGCATTCTTATTTTGCTGGGTTTTGAAGGAAAATGTAAGTCATCTCTAAGATACCTCTGTTCTAAAATGAATAAATAATTACATAATCCTAACTCAACAACACAACCTGAATGTTGTTTAGTATCCATCCGTAATTATTAGAATGAGTAGAATTTATGAGAAATGTGTGAATTTGAATAACTAATATATCAGAAAGTTCTGGGATGTCCCTTTACATTCTGGGGGGATAGGGTGATACTTATCAAATAATTTTTCAGGAATTATTCACTCAGGCTTACAGAATATCTGCACATTTGAAGTGAAGATTTACTGTACAGATGGAGCGTGCAAGAGAGCAGGCTGAATTTAAGGCTGGGTGCTCTTGTTTGCTAAACTGGGAAGCCTACTGCTCTGAAAAGAGAACTTGTTCTATCTTCTAAAGAGGGAATGCCCTCTACTGACAGGTCAAAGAACAGCAGGAATATCCTTCATTCCTCAATTCCACCCTCAGATAGAAGAAAGCAGAAAACCATGATAATGGCCCCTGAAGCTGCTGATTTTCAATGCTTCTCATGCTACAAGGCATACTGCACTAGAAAAGGGCAACAGAGAATTCTGTGGCACAGTTTACGTCTCAGAGGTTGCAGTAGTAGCATGTAACTGCTTACTTGTCTGTACCGATGGCACCAAACTTTGGGGCAAAGCATCCGCACCAGAAGACAGGAGGGTGATCCGGGCTAACCTGGACAAGCTCAGCAAATGGGCAGACGAGAACTTGATGGTGTTTAACACCGAAAAATGCAAGGTTCTCCACCTTGGGAGGAAAAACCTGCAGCATCCTTATAGGCTCAGCAGTGCT
>NW_017728950.1:67575639-67585087 GCF_001723895.1 Crocodylus porosus
GGTTCAAGCACCTACATTGAACACCTTCCAGAGTAAATTGGATGCTTATCTTGCTGGGATCCTATGACCCCAGCTGACTTCCTGCCCCTTGGGCAGCGGGGCTGGACTCTATCTTCCAAGGTCCCTTCCAGCCCTAATGTCTATGAAATCTATGAAACCTGCCAACTTCACTTTGGGCTGCAGCTTTCTAGCAGCACAGAGATGTTCAGAACATCACAGCAGTCAAGTTACTGATAACAGCATTTGTTCCCAGCAACAGTAGATATGAATAAACAGTGTGCACCTGAAAAAAATAACAGAAACTGTATAGGTAGGATGAAAAACAGAGAAAGAAAAAGCACAAAGAGCTGCCCTGGGACAATTCAGTTAACTGAGAATTGTGTTGATGTTTCTTTGTAAGTATTAAAGTAGACATGAGCCCAAGCCAAAGTTTTCATATGGAGTATGGCTCAAAGTCATAAGCTAAACTGTTTAAAATGAGAACTGGAATTTTTCTGAAGTAGCATTTGGCATCAACATTACATTTGAGATCATCAAACTAGTTACTCAAGACCTGATTGTCCCCTTCACTTTTATGAGTAGAATAAACCAAGGTCAGTCAGATCTGCCAAAATAAATAGGACAACAACACTACTGTACCCCCTCTGAAGCTTTCAGAAGCCCACTGGACTTGGGGCTTTGGAGTTTGTCAGAATTGGACAGCAGCCACATGTGGCACCTCATGTTTTATTAGTGGCTATCATCCTTCCTTAAATAAGTGATGCTAGAAATTATGTTAACTTAGGCTCATCCCTCACACTGCCACAAACAAAGCTTTTCTCACATAAACAATATAGGTGCCGATTGTTGACATAGTTTTTGCAAGGGCCATGCTGACATGGGGAAGGGGACCAGAGGAGCAAGAGAGGAGACAAACATATGAGGACTTGAACACCTCTTTCATACATGTCCTTAGAATCAATGTAGTTGGGAGGCTGTACACACCACAGAAAAGGCCAAAAGGGAATAAGTTCAATGTTTTGAAATGTTGATAAACATTTTTGCAAAGAGGTCTTTTAATCATCTCAAAGAGGTGGCAAATTGTTGTAAAAGTTCAAAATGTTGATAACAATAAATATATTTTGAAAAAGTAAAAATAAATCTGTGGCTTTCAGTCTCGGTTTTTCAGTCTATGTTTTACTGACTATCTTTTTGTGACCTACCTGGATAACATGGCAACAAACCCTTCATTCCTTTTATTAACTATTACTGATACAAGAAAGCACCTGGAGATTTTATCTATAATAACCTGGACTCTTACCAACACTTTGACTACTCAAGAGGGCTTGTCTCATGAATTCTTGAATTTCTTTGCACATCTAACTTGAACTTCATGTAGAGGCATTGCAGGGTATGTCTTCTTCCCCTTCCCAGGACTCACATACTTTTACCTTGCTATTTGTAAATAGTCTAAATTCCTCAAATCTTAGTCTCAAAAGAAATTATTTTAATCTTTGAACAACATTAAACATCTCAATGAAAGGATGCTTATATATGTTAACTTAAGTATGTAAATGCATACATGTTGTATCTGTTGACTGTGCTGGATTTTTTTGAAAATCCAATCTCATTTCTGGAGTCGCATCTTTCAATTTTCAATTGGAGACAAAAAAAAAAAAGAATTAAATGCAATATTATTTGGGTAGGGAAGAAATCCAGAAACTGGATCTTGCATACACTCCCAAATTCTGCCACACAGCCCTCCTACTATAAACAATAAATTGAATAACAGCTACCTATATCACACATACAGGTGGGGTAACAATCAGCTATTCCACCTGCACAAAGGTAAACAGAGAATATCCCAATGGCTGACAGGCACCTTATCTGTTTGGAAACATATCCCTTGTATGCTTTTCAGGGTAGGGATTGCCCCTTTTTCTGTGTTCATGCAGCACCTGGGACAGTGGAAGTTTGGTCTGTGTCTAGAGTGCATTGGCCCTATAATTATGCAAATTATTAATAGTATTAAAGAAATTATGTGTCTGTTCTTCCTTATCCAATTTAGTCAAATACAAGGCTTTTTCTCAGCTTCCCACGTAGCTAGATAGAAGCAGAATTAATTTACTCACTTGAAGAAACTCTTTTGCAGACTTCAGACATGAATTCATTTAAACTCCTTCTGAGAAAAAAAGTATATTCTACAAAACCAATGTCTCATAAATGTTCAAGTATAAGGACTCTAGTTCTAACATAACAAGGCATTCGGAAAACCAGTCTACAATCAAGAATAATTTGAACAACTGAGAAAAGTGGACAGGTTTAAAGAACAAGTTAATTACATTCCCTGTATAATACAAAATAATGGATAGCATGTTTTGTAAAAGAAAAATGGAATGCAGAATTTCTATGACATCTGGGCTGAAATCCTGCAAAACAAATACCACTACCTCTGCACTGGCAAATGAGGTTTCCTTTGGAGAAGAAACAGTATGTTTTTCCTACAACCTAATAGTCAAATAGACCCTTTTTCTGGAGAGAATGTGAACATATAGTTGACAGGCTGTATAAAACCTTTCTAATGACTGGCAGTAACAGACTTAAAACACCCTTAAAAAACCCAGAGCTGTATGCTTTAAATGCAAGGAATGTCAGAGAGGCTGCTTCAGTTATGATGAGTTAGAGTATATTATAACAGTCTATAAGAATCAAATACCATTACAGAGGGAAGGAAGAAAATGCTAACTCCATAGTGTAATGTCTTTTTTACTGCATGAAGTCTTCATGAAGAAGCTCAGCAACTAGATGATGGGTGGAGTTGGTGGGAAAGATAGAAAAGGAAGTAAGTAATCAAGGGTGTCTGTACACAAGTCAGGAGGCAGCTCCAATGTGCTGTAATTACAGCGCTTTGGAGTAGACTCAATTAATCGAGTCTGTTGGAGTGTGGTAATTACCACACTTCAGCAAGCCTCTGTGTCTCATGTATCAGTGTCTCTGCACTTCAAAATGGTGGCAGGGGCACCTTAAGTAAAGCACATTTGATGAGCTTTAGATAAAACACCCCTGCTGCTACTTTGAAGTGCGGGGACACTGATAAATGAGACACTGCGAGCACTTTAATTAGAGCAGCTCCGGGATCTGCTCTAATTAAAGCAACCCTCCTACCACCAGAGCATGTTTAAAACTGGCCCAGTGGCTTCATACAGACATTTGGAGAGGTCAGGGGGAGGTTAGCTCACATTAAAAATCCCCACTTGATCTAGCTTAGTTTGCCCAGGTGCGGACCTTTCACTAGTTAGGCAGATCTACACCTGAACTGTACAGAAGTTCAATACAGTTAGATCGGTCTAAAAATGTCCAACCTGATCTCAGTTAACCCTGCCTCTGAGGTAGTCTAATTTAGCTTGAGTCTGGTGAGCCCAATCTAACTCAACTTCTATATAGTGCCCAATCCAGTCCCAGGTCTAGGAAAGCCCAGCCACTGACTCCAGCCCTGGGGCTGCACTTTTCCTACCCCTTCCCTGGCACAGAGCTATTTTTAACCCCTTGGCCCCTCACCTCACCCCCAGGGGGACATCCCCTCCCCCAAAAAAGCAGCCAGCCCCTACTGGCCCACCAAACCCCCCATCCCACAAGCTCCCAGTGCCAGTTTTACCAGTGTTCACTGATGCCAGGAGCTGAGAAAGTAAGTCCCATTGAGGAGAGGGGTGGGAGAGATTGGAGGGTAGGTTTGTGCCAGGGCTGAGTTTGCATGGTGGGGGGAGGGTCAGGGGCTGAAAATAGCCCCTTGTTCTGGGGGTGGTATGGGAGGGAACAACCCATCCCCCTAAACCTCCTCAGGGACCCTGTGAGCCTCCCTAATCCCACCAAACCTCCTGGATACCAGCAACCTCCCCCCCTTCCAATTCTCCCAACTCCCCATGGACTCCACCTGCCCCCCAAACCTCTGTGAACCCAGACTTCTCCTCTGATCTCTCTGCAAACCCCCACAATCCCCTACTGTGAATGAGCTTACTGCTCGCCTGGTGATTTTAGTCCCGATGTCTGTTCTTCCTATCACCAGCCTCTCCTCTGGTCTTCCTCTGTGCCTGCCGCGCTCGCCTGCCATGCCTTTGATGTTGCTCCTGGTTCAGTTGGATTTTTGTGCGGCGCGTGCAAGATTGTCCAAAATTGAGACTGGGGGGTCCGTGGGACTTCTGAGGGCTCCTCCTCCCCTACACCCTCACCCGGTCCTCCAGGATGAGCGTCCTCACCGCTCCCTTCAGCAAAGCCTCAGTCCCCCTTTTACCAGGGGTGTTGCCGGGTGAGACCCCGCTGCCTCAGTCCTCAGTCTAGGAGGTTCCAGCCGTTTCCTCCCCTATGCTTTTCTAGCGAGGCCACCACTTGGGGTCCATCCGCCTTGGCCGGCCCCAGGGTTGCGTTCCGCACTCTCCCCACCGGGTCCTGCGGTTCCTGGGCACCCCGCCACCTGACTCACCACTGGTTCTCCATTTTCCTCGCCGAGCGTCCTTGCTCGCTGTGCCAGAAGGTCCGGGCTCCCTGCCGGATGGGGCGTACTGGCTCGTCTGCTTCCTCGTCCGCAACCGAGGTCCGTGTCAGCAGCTCTGGCTCGGTGGCTCTGTGCTAGGCAGAGTGGATCCGGCCCTCCACTCTCTTGCCTGTGGCTGTGAACCACGCGGACCGCTCTGGCTCCGCGGCTCTGCGCTGGGCAGCATGGACCCGCCCCTCCGCTCTCTTGCCAGCGGCTGGGATCCACACCGGCAGCTCCGGCTTGGCGGTCCCACGCTGAGCGGAGTGGATCTGCCCCTCCGCTCCCTTACCGTCGGCTGGGGAACACGCTGGCAGCTCCGGCTCCGCAACTCTGTGCTGGGCAGCGTGGATCCGCCCCTCCACTTCCGGTCCCGCTGCTCGCCGCCTCAGGTCAGATCCCAGGCTCTCTTTTAATCCTCCCACTTCATCCGGGTGCCTGGAGCGGGTGAGTGGTTGCTCTACCTCCTGCGCCCAGGCTGAAGGAGCCTCACGGGGCCCCCTAGTCCGGGTAACTCCCGGACACTTCCCACCCCTCAAGATACTACTTAGGGATCTCACAGCCGGGTCTTCTACCCCCGGCACCCGGTGGCCTTCCTCCCCGCATCTGGACAGGAAGTCTGCCACCACATTTAGCTTCCCTGATTTATAGGCCAGCTGGAAGCGGAAAGGTTGGAGCACTAGCACCCACCGCATTATACGGGCATTGTCCGTCTTGGCCGTGTGAAGCCATTTCAGCGGGGCATGGTCTGTAACCAGTTTGAACTCCCGCCCCAGTAAGTAGTATTTGAAATAACCGACCCCCCACCGGATTGCCAGACATTCCCTTTCAATAATGGAATACCTGGTTTCCTGCTGATTCAGCTTCCGGCTGGCGTACGCCACAGGCCATTCCAGTCCATCCACCTCTTGCAACAGCACCGTCCCCAAGGCAAACGTGGATGCATCCATCTGTAGGGTGAATGGGGTGGCAAAATTGGGTGTATGCAGTACCACCTCTTGGGACAGAGCTCTTTTTAGTTCTTCAAATGCCCTCTGCCGTTCCTCATTCCAGTCGACCATCCCTCTTCGCTGGCCCTTCATGGCCTCCACCAGTAGCCTGGATAACTCTGCGAACCTGGGAATAAACCACCTATAATAGCCCGTTAAGCCCAGGAATGCCCTCATGTGTCTCTTGGTGACCGGGGGCTTATAGTTCTTAATAACTGCAATCTTGTCCGCCAGGGAATGGACCTGGCCCTGTCCGACCAGGAATCCTAAATACTTTGTCTCACGCCGGGCCAGGGCGCACTTGCCCGGATTGGCTGTTAGGCCTACTTGCCTTAGTTCTCTCAAAACGGCCCGAAGAGCCTGCAGATGTCGCTCCCATGTTTCAGTGTAAATCACAATGTCATCTATGTATGCAGCCGCATATCCCTGACGCAGTGCCAACACCCAGTCCATTAGTCTCTGAAATGTCGCCGCCGCCCCATTGAGGCCTAAGGGCATCCTCTTAAATTCAAATAGGCCCCAAGGGGTACCGAAAGCTGTTTTCTGTTGGTCCTGTTGGCGTAATGGAATTTGCCAGTATCCCTTGGATAAGTCCAAGGTCGAAATAAACTGTGCCTGGCCGATATGCTCCACTAAATCATTCACTTGTGGCATTGGAAAAGCGTCAAACTGCGTAAATGCATTGAGTTTTCTAAAATCCACACAGAGTCTCAATGTGCCATCTGCTTTCTCCACCGGCACTAAAGGGCTGCACCATGGACTGCGCGAGGGTGTTATAACGCCCTGCTTTAACATTTCCTCCAACTCCTCCCTAATCGGTTGGCATTTGTAATAAGGGATACGCCACCACCTCTCGCGTACTATCACCTTCCCTAGTAATGATCTTATGTTCCACCCCACGCGCCTTCCCTGGCCGTTCTGAGAAAACATCTCGGAATTCTTCCACTAGCTCCTCCAGCTGCTAACGCTGGGTCCTCTCCAACTGCTTCCCTAACTGTACCTCCTTTTTGTTCTTCCGGCACTCTAGAAGGTCCTGGAGATCAGTATCCTCCTCCTCCCCATCAGGGCCCGGGGACATGATAAGTCCTTCCCGTTCATGCCATTCCTTCAATAGATTGACATGGTAAATCTGTTTCTGGCGCCTGGCTCCGGGTCGCCTCACCTCATAATCTACGGATCCCACTCGCCTCGTGATCACAAATGGACCCTGCCATTGCGTTAGGAATTTGCTTGTGGCATTGGGTAGTAGCACCAGTACCTTCTGCCCGGCCATGAATTCCCTAGCCTGCGTGGATTCATCATACCTCTCCTTTTGCTTCACTTGGGCCTGTTCCAACCTGTCCTGAGCTATCCATTGCACTGTCTGCAGACGTTCTCTGAGATCCCGCACCCGCTCGTGAGCCCTTTGGCCTGGGCTAGGGTCCGCCTCCCAGCCTTCCCGCGTCAGGTCTAATAGACTTCGTGGGCGATGCCCAAAAATTAACTCAAAGGGCGAATATCCCATCGAGGCCTGTGGGGCATCCCTCATGGCAAACAAGAGTGGGGGAATCATTAAACTCCATTTCCGCGGCTCCCTCTGAGTACATTTTCTTAACATGCTCTTTAGGGTGCCATTAAACCTCTCAACTAGACCATTAGTCTGCAGATGGTATACCGCTGTTCTTAAGTGACGTATCTGAAGTACTTTACACAAGGCTTCCAATACAGCTGACATAAAATTGGACCCCTGATCCGTAATGATCTCCCGGGGAATGCCAAATCTAGATACCCACTGCATCAGTACCTCTGCGACCTTGGAAGCCGTCACCGTTCTCAAGGGTACGGCGTCTGGAAACCTGGTCGCATAGTCTATTAGAACCAATATGTACTGGTGACCTGCCACCCCGCGAGGCAGCGGTCCCACCACGTCCAGGGCTATTCTCGCAAACGGCTCCCTGATCAATGGCATAGGTATCAGTGGAGCCTTCGGGGGTTAATGGGTGCTCACCCTTTGGCACTCCTTACAGGCCTGGCAATACTTCTCCACATCTTCATATAAATGTGGCCAAAAGCACCACTGGGTCAGACGTGCCTCGGTCTTATTTTTACTTAAGTGCCCTGCCAGCGGGTTCTTATGAGCTAGCCATAGCAGCTGTTCCCAATAGACCCGGGGAATGATTAACTGTGCCATCTCCTTCCCATCCGGCCCACCTTGCCAGATCCTGTATAACAGGCCGTTTTGGAGTTCTACCCTGGGGGATGTCTCACCACACTCAGGGTGTCTTACCTGACCCCGGGTACCCGCTGCGTCTATCTGCAGAAATGGCAGCAGCTCCGGATCCGCCTCTTGCACGGCCCGGAATTGGCTGGCCGGTGCCACGTCTTCTAGAGTCAGCTGCTCTGGCTCATCATCCTCGGCGCCCACCAGCCCGTCTCTGATCCCGCCTGTTCCCCGCTCTGGGCGGCCAGCAGGTCAAATATTTCCGGCCAGTCTCTGCCTAAGATCATCGGGTACAGGATCTCTTCTTTGAGACCTATCAGTAGGCTCCACTGGACGCCCTGCACTTGTATTGTCATTAGTCTCCGTTCTACATAACCCTTCTGCCTATGCAAACAAATCATGTTTACCCCCGAACACCGGGGCGTATTTTCCCAGGAAACAAGGGAGGGCCTAATCAAAGACTGGGCACAGCCCGTATCAACTACGGCCTGAACTGGGACCCCCTCCACCCATGCCTGAACCTGTGGTAATGGTTGTACCAGGACTTGCCCCTGACTCCCAACCCCACAGTCCATGGATTCAACCTCCCGCAGAAGTCCTTGTCCCTGGCGCCCATCTGCCAAACCTGGCTAATTGGCCAAACCGAACTGACTCCCTCGCGGGCAGTGCCTGGCTATATGCCCTTTCTGCCTGCAGGTAAAGCAAGCCAAATTAAGCGGGGTCTTCTTATGCCCCATCTTAAGGTCTGTATTCCTGTTCCCTGGGACCTCTGCCCCTTTGAGATTCCTCCCTTGCCTCCGGCCCCCTTGAGCTGTGTTGAACTGTTCAGCTAGCTGCAGGGCCTCTCTCGATGATGTGGGACAGTGGCACTTTACCCACCTTTGAGTATCCTCCTCAAGATTATTAATAAATTGCTCGAGGAGGATTTGGTCACAAACTTGCTCTTTGGACAACAGTTCCGGCCTCAGCCACTTATTCAAAAGATCCGCCAAGCATTGCCACAGCGCGCGGGGGGATTTCCTCTCCCCCGCCTTCCTTGCTTGAAAAGCTTGGCGATGCTTTTCCGGCGTGATTTCCAGCCGGTGTAGTATCTCGGCTTTTACTCTATCATAGTCTAGCACGGCAGTCCGAGACATTTCCCTATAGGCCGCTTGTGCCTGACCTATCAACAATGTCCCCAGTTGACCTACCCACTTGGTCTTCTTGATACCTCCTGCTAATGCGGCTCTTTCAAATATTTCCAAGAAGGCCTCAGGGTCATCGTCCCTCGTCATCTTGGGCATACGACATTCGCCAAGCCCCTTGTGCATCCATAACTGTTGCTGCAGCATGTGCTCTTGCAGCGTGGTCTGACGCATGGCCAGCTGTTGCTGCTGCTGTAATACTTGTACCAGCAGACTCATGACCTGCTGCAGAGTTTCCGTACCGGCTAAACCGGTCTGGTGCTCCATTGTTCTCACCCACTGGCGTCAGGAAGGCCACTGCCGGACAAATATCCAAAGAGAAGATTCCCAGCCAATGCACCACTGTGAACGAGCCTACCGCTCACCTGGCGATCTTAGTCCCGATGTCTGTTCTTCCTATCACCAGCCTCTCCTCTGGTCTTCCTCTGCGTCTGCCGCGCTCGTCTGCCACGAATCTTTAGCCTGGAAAAGTACAGGCTCAGGGGTGATCTGATGGCCACCTATAAGTTTATCAGGGGTGACCACCAGGATCTGGGGGAACGTCTGTTCACCAGAGCGCCCCAAGGGA
>NW_017728950.1:67585098-67594098 GCF_001723895.1 Crocodylus porosus
GGTTCAAGCACCTACATTAAACACCTTCCAGAGTAAATTGGATGCTTATCTTGCTGGGATCCTATGACCCCAGCTGACTTCCTGCCCTTTGGGCAGGGGGCTGGACTCGATGATCTCCCGAGGTCCCTTCCAGCCCTAATGTCTATGAAATCTATGATGTTGCTCCTGGTTCAGTTGGATTTTTGTGCGGCACGTGCAAGAGTGTCCGAAATTGAGAGTGGAGGGTCTGTGGGACTTCTGAGGGCTCCTCCTCCCCTACACCCTCACCCGGTCCTCCGGGATGAGCGTCCTCACCGCTCCCTTCAGCAAAGCCTCAGTCCCCCTTTTACCAAGGGTGTTGCCGGGTGAGACCCCGCTGCCTCAGTCCTCAGTCTAGGAGGTTCCAGCCATTTCCTCCCCTACGCTTTTCTAGCGAGGCCACCACTTGGGGTCCATCCGCCTTGGCCGGCCCCAGGGTTGCGTTCTGCACTCTCCCCACCGGGTCCTGCAGTTCCTGGGCGCCCCGCCGCCTGACTCACCACCGGTTCCCCATTTTCCTCGCCGAGCGTCCTTGCTCGCTGTGCCAGAAGGTCCGGGCTCCCTGCCGGATGGGGCGTACTGGCTCGTCTGCTTCCTCGTCTGCAACTAAGGTCCATGTCAGGAGCTCTGGCTCGGCGGCTCCGTGCTGGACAGAGTGGATCCGGCCCCCCACTCTCTTGCCTGCGGCTGTGAACCATGTGGACCGCTCTGGCTCCGCGGCTCTGTGCTGGGCGGCGTGGACCCGCCCCTCCGCTCTCTTGCCAGGGGCTGAGATCCACGCCGGCAGGTCCGGCTCGGCAGTCCCGCGCTGAGCGGAGTGGATGCGCCCCTCCGCTCCCTTACTGTCGGCTGGGGAACATGCTGGCAGCTCTGGCTCCGCGGCTCTGTGCTGGGCAGCATGGATCCGCCCCTCCGCTTCCGGTCCCGCTACTTGCCGCCTCAGGTCAGATCCCGGGCTCTCTTTTAATACTCCCGCTTCATCCGGGTGCCTGGAGCAGGTGAGTGGTTGCTCCACCCCCTGCGCCCGGGCTGAAGGAGCCGCACGGGGCCCCCTAGTCCAGGTAACTCCCAGACACCTACCAAGCCTGCTTCCCTCCCCCATCCTCTAAACTGGCCCCACTAGCCCCCAATCCTCACTTACCTTAGATTGGGTGGCCATTTTAAATGCAATCTAACCTCCCCCTAACCTCCCCAAATGTCTGTACACAGCACTTGAGTAGCAAAAAAACAAGGGATTACTTAGAGAAGCTGGCTGTTTTCACATCAGCAGGGCCTGACAAAATGCACCCTAGAATACTGAGGAAATTGGCTGAGGTAATGAGGTAATTTCAGAGCCTTCATCGCTGAGAATTTGTGGAGGTTGGGTAAGGTCAGGGATGACTGGAAAAGGGCAGATATAATGTTCATCTTTAAGAAAGGGAAGAGGAAGGATTAAGGGAGCTACAGACCAACTGGTCTGACCTCAGTACTAGGAAAGATTCACCAAGCAGTCTATTTCTAAGCACCTGATGGAGAACAAGGTGATCAAGAACAGCCATCAAGAGTAAATCATGCCTGACCAACTCAGTTTCCTTCCGTGACAAGGTGACAGACTCAGTGGATGGGAGAACAGCACTGTATATGATATACCTTGACTTTATCAAGGTTTTTGATATGGTCTTCCATGATACTAAGCTAAAGAATTTCTGACTAAAGGACTGCAAGGTGGATATACAACTAGATGGATCCTCATGGTCAACAAGTAGTCATGAATGACTCAATATCTAGTTGGGAGGAGGTATTGAGTGGGATCCTCAGGGGTCTTTCCTAAGTCCAGAATTGTCTGAAATCTTCATGAATTATTTGGACAAGGGGATTGAGTACATGCTTAGCAAATTTTCAAAAGATACCAAGTTAGGTAGGGACCCTCTGGAGAATAGAACTAGGATTCATATTTACATGGAAAACTGAAGAAATAGTCCAAAATCAATCATCTAAAATTCAACAAGGACAAAGCCCTGCACTTGGGACGGAACTATTACATGCACGAATGGCACATACCCCCAGAGGCTGTGGGGGGGGTGGGGGGCATGGCTACCACCTGCAGGCAGCAGCAGTAGTGGTAGCGGTGGGGACATGGCAGCGGCAAGAGGGGAGCTCCCACAGCCAGCCACAGCGGTGTCGGCAGCAAGTGGGGAGAGATGGCGAGTGCTGACCAGCAGCTGGCGACCACCTGCAGACAGCGCTGGCAGTGGTGGCAGCAGCCAGCAATGATCAGCGACTGCCTGCAGACACTGCCAGTGGTGTCGGCAGCTCAGGGGTGCATGTGCACCTGTGTGCACCCCCTACATGTTGCCAGTGAATGCATGTACCAATACAGACTTGGAAAGGCTTGGCTAGGCTATAGTACTTCAGAAAAGGATCTGGGGATCATCTAGGGTTGAATATAAGTTTACAGTGTGCTCTTGTTGCAAAGTAATGGCCAATAACACACTGAACTATATTAATAGAAGTGTAATTTAATAGTCAAGGGAAGTGATGATGTATCAAGGTGCAGTTAGTCCACCCAAAATTTAAAACTAACTGCCTGGCAGGGGCAGCAGCTTTCTATTCAGGCAGCAGTGAAGGAGTCACTTGACTTCATGGTTCATTATAATCTACCTGATTCCTTCTAAACTCTTCATTTCATAGGTGGCCCTCCTCTTTTTAAGATCTTTGATGATCCACTAATGAAGCTATCATTTCTTCTGCAGTTCTGCTATCTGTTAGCTGCTCCTATTTCACAGCCCTTCAGGCTGTTTTTAACTCTAGCTAAAAATATTAACTCAGGTGTGGAAACATTTACTCAGGTAAATATCAGGTGCAGAAATAACTTTCAGTGAAACACTGGCTTGCCCTGTCAAGACGCTCAAGGCTAGATTTTCTTTTATGAATCTGAAAGAGATTTACATTTAATTTTAATTACAGGAAGACAAAAGAAACAACATCTTTTGATCATTTTTGCCTAGTTTGTTGTGGCTTTTTTAATATATAAATATGATACAACAAATGAATGAACACCTAAATAAAGTGATAGTTGTTTCTGCTGAACTTAAACTGAAAAATATAGTACAAGGCCCCTTAGCATATGAGTAAAGCTTCTAGTTTTTTTTTGCCTGGAGAAAAATGTGTGTTGTGTTGTATGTGATGATGCACAACACCATCTGCACCCTCCTTTTCAATATCCTACATCGGTTCATGGAAGTGGCTCTCCCACTCCATTCACCACTTATGAGACTTTATCTGGAATACTGTGTCCAGTCTTGGACCCTACACTTCAAGAAAGTTGTGGACAAATTAGAAAAAGGCTAGAGGAAAGCAATGAAAATGATTGGAGTGCTGGGAAATACGACTTAAGAGGATAGGTGGAAAGAAATGAGGCGGGATTTGATAAAAGTCTTCAGATACCTGAAGGATAAGAGCTGCAAAATGTAGCTGGACTATTCTCTATAGCTACAAGGGACAGGACAAGGAGGAATGGTTTTAAATTACAGCAAGGAAAATTTAAGTTGGATATTAGGAAAAACGTTTTCACTATGAGGGTGGAACAGTGAGGTTGTAGAATCTCCATATTTGGATGCTTTAAGAGCAAAGTCAGACAAAGATTTGACACGGGGATGGTTTATTTGGGGATGACCCTGTCTCAAGAAGGGCATTGGACTAGATAACCTCCTGAGATCCCTCCAAGCCCTTTGATTCTATAATACTTCTTTTTGATGTAAACCCTGGCTTACCCAATCTATTCCTTTGTTTAAATTAATCTTAGTACCAAAGTTGATCCTTAACTTGGCTCAAGAAGTTTTCTTCTTTTTTTTTTTTTTGGACTGGACTTAGCTAACAGTACTACTGTTTGGGTTACTGCTAGTTTAATGTAATTTTCTGGGCTTGTCAAACATTTCACTCACATTTAGATCAGCCAGTCAAATTCTTAGCGGCAGGGCCTTGAATCTGCAAAACGTTGTTGATATTAAGGAAAGCTGTTTAGAGAAAAGGAAATCCTCATGAATGGCTAACACTGACTGAGCAATTTGTTTCCCCACCTTTCTGTCTATTAAAACTACAGCAGCTGTTTGTGTACCACACAATGTGCAACAATACTACACATATAAATGCATATATGAAATAAAACAATATACCATTAACATAGTAATATGCTGTACTGAATGCTTATGTATACACTTAGCTAGCACAATACACCACAAAATACCTGGCACCTTCCTTACCTATCACAATACCACGTTTAAACCTATTTTGTATTGTGTGTGCATATTTGCTTCCAAATAAACTTGTAAAACATACTATTTCTTTTTTTTAAAGAAAAATTGCTCCCCATTTACAGAAACAAAAGTTTTGTAGCAAAAATGAAGAAGACTTGGGCAATAGTACATTCCTGATGTCAATCTGGAACAAGGTTTGTTAGTTAACACCTGCTTCCTCTGCTGGCTATAGTGGGAATAGCAACTGTAGCCAGAAGTATTATGATGGGATAGGCTGCTATGGTGTAGGAGGTGGGTTCTTTAGTTTTATTTTCCATTTATTTCTGCCAGAATATTGTATTATTAAAAATTATCAGTGTTAATTCTAAGAAGCCATTTAAAGCTTAAAATGTCTTTTCAAAGAATGGTCTCAGATACAGATGAGTGACAGTAGTGCAGTACTAAAATTTGGCAACAAAACATATTTTATCCAGTGTAAGAAACTTAAAAGATATTTAGATAGTAGTGGCAAGCTTGTCACTTTTCAACCTGTGCTCACAAGAGTTTTAAACACTAAACAAAATAAGTGATCTTTTATGGCAATGAAACATAACATCAGAAAAAAATGTTCAGTGTTTTGATAGAGATATGTAGAGGCCTTATATTATGCAGCAAGACAATGGTATTTCCCCTAAAAATGTCTCTAATCACTACACAGAGAATACTTATCTATACATCTATTTATGTACAACCCATTAACAAAAAGGTATATACAAACTGGAAGAAGGAAGACAGATAAAATAGTCAGGAACCTACAAGAAATGACTTTTATGGAAAAATACATATTTCAGTTTAGTGGCCAAGTCTAAACAAGATGCTTAATACTACTGCGCAGTAGCGTATTACCACAGTTTTTGCCTGGGATGCTACTTCACAGTAAGTGTCATTAAAAGGTGCAGTAGCACAAGTTACTGTGCGTTGATTTAGTACTTAACCAAGAAATAAACTTAATCTGCAATAACTATGGTGCATGTGTAGACGCACCCACTGTTGACCAGGCTTAAGTGGTGAAGCATGAGAGCTATCAACAAATATTTGAAAGGTCTGAACACTCTTTAAAAGATTGCAAAGAATGAATTGGTACAATACGAGAGATATAATTAGGAATAGTGGGATCAGTTTAAGAAAATCCGGGGGAAAAACGTCCTGAGAAGATGGATACAATTTTAGAATAGGTACTAAAGAGAAATGGTGAGAGCTTTGTCACTTATACATTTAAATTAGACTTCAGAAGGTATGAGAAAAGGTACAGTGGGGAAAAATGTATGTTGGTCAGAAGACAAACCTAAATAGATTTTCCCATCTCTGATGCCATTTTGGATACTACAATGCCTAGAAAATTCAGAGAGATGTAGTTCAGCTCATAAAAGCTTGTGCAATTATAAATATATATATATATATGGAGAGAGAGAGCAAAATTTGTGTTTATAGATATATATATTTGTGTTTATATATAATATATATAAACATAAGTTTTGGTCAATCTATAATCTATCTGGAAAATTCAAACTGCTATTCAAGCTTGCAAGCTCATGCAGTTACTGTTTCTGAAAAAGTTTAGTAGCTGATAGAATAATACAGGCTAAAAATGAGTAATCAAGTATCCTCTTTAGGATCCAAGTCCAGTTTAAGGTATGTACCATATTAAAATATGGCTGTCAATCCCCACTATGCTCTGGACCCCATACACATAACTCCAGGTACCAATAAGCAGTCTTAGGCAGTATGGTGACAACACCTATGAAGCCTTCTCCATGGTTATATCAGTGTCAGTGCTGGCCTTCTGGGTACTCATCAAGCACCTGTATGGAGGTGAACCATAGAAAGAGCACCCTTAATATTAAAATATTCCCCATGCACTGACAGCTTCTTACATGTTTAACAAAACAAAGGAAGCCTCCCCAGCATCCTGTGTTTAAAAATGACGTTTCTGGCATCTCTAGCAATAGGATAAGCTATTTTTTGTAAGATTGTTTTCTTCTGAAGTGAAACTTTAGTGATAGCCCCAAGGTGTAGATGTGGGATTTAAATTTTAGGCATAAAGCCAAATTCATCTGAAGCTGAGTTCTCTTGGTCAAGGTTGGGCTTGTTTCTGTTCTAAGATTTTTCTTTTGTTACTGAAATCCTGCTCTGAGATGAGGTTTATAAACTTGATGAAGGGGTCAGTACTAATAGACTCTTCACAGTAGCCCTGCTCTCTGTTATTTTGAATCGGACTCCTTGATCATCTATAAAAATAAACTTAGATATGTATGCCTGGGGAAATATTTGTAATATAATATGAGTTATAGCTGGAGTAACGAGTAAAACATCCAGGATGTGGATGCCCTAAAACAAAAGTGTTCTCCACAGGTGCTAATCTGAAAAAACAATATATAATGGCTATAAACTATCAACTAAAGTACAACGCACTTAAATAGCTTCAAGGGAGATGTAATTCTAAAGAAGTATATTCTCTTATACATATATAATGAAGTTCAATTGTGAAATGTTTACCATCTTATTTTTATGTTTTATTCATCTTTGAAATTCCATCTCAAGGTAAAACAATGCAGTGCAGAAAGGGTTTATGTTTAAAAATGCAATTAGTTAAATGATTTAAAAACTGCCCTCACCACTAAATAATAAGAATCCTATTATGAATATGTTAGTGTGTGGTTCAAAACTCTGTGGAAGGAATTAAGCCCCCAAGCTTTTACAGTTTCATAAAGACTTTCTATATATAGGAAATTAAACTGAAATTTATGTCAGTTTGTTAATGGCATCACTTAAAACCATAACAGTTAATTAACTAATTAACAACTTAATTAACTCAGCACTTAATTTACTTACTTGAGTTCACTTAAATTCCCTAGATGAAATTTAATGAACTTTCAGTGTAATTTCTGACTAACCATGTAAATTATGTGATATATGTTTCTTTTATCTGGAAAATATTTCATGAAACTAAATGATTTAAGAGCACTGAGACTAGTAGTAAGTTTAAACTTTGTTTTCTGCTTCAAAAAGTCTCAAAACTTTGCAATACCATAGATTTTGGAGGATTTATTGGCTTATTGGACTTTTGGATAAAGCAGTATTTCATTTTTCTTGATCTTGAGTAATTCAGGATTACTATGTCAGTCCCTTTGGTTTTAATCCTTGTCTAAGTAAAAGCTTGTAACACAACACCTCAAGTCAATAGAAGTGGAGATCAAACCAGGACATCTGAGTCTAAATGTATGTTCCTCTACTACCACAGCCAAAATAACCAGCTCTGTTAGTTCAAAGGCTGTACGTGGGGCAGATTAAAAGCAGTATGGATGTAATTAAATCTAGCATAATATATATACACATAGGGGACACGGACTAAAGCTAATTGTGGCATTTCATAATTTGTGAGTTCTTGACTTAACCTTAACATGCTTTTAAAATTGTTTATAAAGCATGTAATTTTGGATTTTTTTTAAGTTTGAAGAAAACCAAGGAATTCACATGCAAAAAACTGAGTGGTTGGAGCCTTTAGATTGACCGTACAAATGGTTGTGCTAATGGGAGCAAGTAACAGAATGAGTGTGCTGCCTTCTTTACATGGAGCAAGGACTAGTAAAGTTTGACACACTTTGGTACATACTTTGCCAATGGGTTGACATTTGCTGCAGCAAAGCAGTGCTGAGACCCAGGAATCCTGGTTTCCATTTGACATCCTGAAGGGTGCTTTAGTGGTCACAGATCCCTTTTGCCCTTTCTGTTCTCTCCAAGCCTGATGTCCTCTGCCCCATCTTTGCCAGCACTTCCCTGTTTTGACCCTGTACCCTTTCCCTAGTTCCTCCACAGCCTTTCCCTGTTCCTCATTCCTTGTCCTGCTCTCAAAGGTTCTGAGCTGCAGCTGAGTCTTCCCTCCCCTTGATTTTAATTTCCAAACTCTCTCTCCTGGCTTCTCATCTCAGCCTCCCATCCCCAGGCACCTTATTACAGTCCCTCTTCCCAAGCTCCTTATCTGATCTCCCTTCACACCCACATTGGCTCCCGGATATTTTCTGCCTTTATGTCTTCTCACCAGGCCCCTTATCCCAATCTACTCCTTCCACCAGCCTTTGTCCATTCTGTATTAAAATCCCATTGCCACCTCCTCCACACTGCCAGGTGCTTGCAAGAACAGTATTAAGACTGCAAAGAGAGGGTCTTTGGTTCTGGAGTCAGGTTCTGGGGCCAATTAGAGCAACTGCAGGGAAAGCTCTGCCTGGCCTCTGCAGCCTTGCCCTGGAGCAGATTCAGTCCAAACAGAATCTTTGTCAAAACAGACTCCCAGGCTCTAATAATTCCCTGCTAGACATATGTGAACCAAGAGTTTTCAAAGTCTTGTAGCGTGGCCAATGATGGATGGATTTTCAATGGGATGGCACAAGAGCAAGAACATTCCTGATTCTTTCCTTCCTGCTGGATTTGGAGCTCCTGTTCCCAAGTACAATGACATGAAGTCACAGTGGAAGGGTCGTAAAAAAAAAGTTTATATCTAGTCTGAGAACAAGGTAAAAGGCAAATACCTCCTTATATATGCATGTGTGTATTTATACATACACACACATACATATCTATATACAGAGATAGAAAGAGAGCGAGATTTCATAGATATTAGGGCTGGAAGGGACCTCAGGAGATCGAGTCCAGCCCCCTGCCCCAGGGGCAGGATGTCAGCTGGGGTCATAGGATCCCAGCAAGATAAGCA
>NW_017728950.1:67599159-67602052 GCF_001723895.1 Crocodylus porosus
CCTATCCACGCAGCCACCCCTCTTCCTTCTGCCCTGCCAGGAAGCAGCGATTGTTTCTCCCTGTCCCGGTGCTCGACAGCAAATAACAAAAAGGTCCTTTAAAGTCAGATCAGATCCCCCTAAAGCGTGTACTGGGAATGCCGCAGGTCTGAGCGCGGAGCAAAGGAAAAGCCCAACCACACCGGGAAATCCAGGGGGTAGATCAGCGAGCAAGCAAGAAAAATCTTGAGCCGGGAAAGCCGGCAGCCCACGGCTGCGAGATCCAGTCCTCCTGAATTTGTAAGGGGGGTGGAAAAGAACAGTGCGCGAAGCCGAGCTAGGACCTGCAATCGAAAGGCATCGCTTTCCGAAGAGAAATGCAAAGAGAGGTTTCAAAATCCCCCAGCTCCAGCAGGACCCGTCTCCTACAACGTCAACTTTCCCCATCGCTGGCGTGCCTGTGTGATGCCCAGCACGTTTAGAGGATGCCAGCTGCAAACACCTTATGTTGCTACACCTACACGTACTTCCTAGCATAAGGGTGCGGTTGGAAGGGGTAAATTAGGAGCCTTGAGTCCTGGCATTTGATGTATTAAAGCACTCAAGTCCTTTCCTGGAAACTTTGGTTTCCAGAATCACGGTTTTATCATCCCGGCCGATGTATCCTTGATCTCTCTTTAACCTTGAGTTAAGTTCTTTTCCTAAATGAACCTAAAGCCTCAGCGGGTGAGAGAGTGTGGAAGAGGGGGGGCGGGCACTGGGAAGGGATTGTCCTTCTCGCCCATAAAGCGTTGCCTCCATCCTTTCCTTTTTCCCCCCTCTGTTTGCCATTTCTCCCGGCACAGAAAGAAAAGAAAGCTAAAAGCTATTTATTTGGGGCGGCCGGAGAGCGAGCAATGCTTCGGGGCACAAGGTAGCTTAGCCCGGTTTAAACTAGTTTTGTTGCAATAGAAAAGGAGGGAAAAAAACACAATTCACGAGAAGATTGAACTGCAGCGCAAGGGTGTGCGCGGGTGGACTGGAGACGACTTAGAAGGTGATTTCAGTCCGGAAAGTATTTTCCCCTCTGTTGGTTTATTTAAAAATAATGACTGGTTCGGCTCGTCATTTTGATGATAGCACCTTGCAGAGTTGTACTAATTAAACTCACTTACTTGTGTGTGCGCGTGTGTGTCAGCTGTAGTGGCTGCAAAAGGAGCAGGGTTTCCCGTCCAGTTCCAGCACCAAAGCTCATTTCCCTCTCCCCCAGTACGTGGCAATTTGTGCCCTTGCTAACTGATTTCCCCTTGAATTAGCCGATCCAAACCAGCACCCTGACTGGGAACGCCCCGAAGCACATAAGCATTTGGAAGATGCCCCCTCTGCCTTCCCTCTGCCTCCAGATAAAGGTCCAGGAGACGCATCCTGGCCGCAAAGCAGGTGCATGGCAGTCGCTGGGCAAGGGCAGCAAGAGGGCTGTGCTGGCTTTGCTGTGGCACGGCGTTTAGGGATATTTATTACCAGCATTATTGCCAATGCTGCTTTTGTCATTGTTAATATTATGACTATGATCATGATTGTGATTATGATGAGTATTGTGATTATCGTGATTATTATTGTGGTTATAGCTATCGCTGCTGTTATTACGATCGTTTGTGTTGCTATTATCGCTGTTGTTTTATACCTCTTGCTATTGTTACTACTATCATTAGTACTATTAGTACTAGTATCACTATTACTCTCATCACTATTATTATTACTAGTAGTACTATTATCACTACTACTCTCATCACCACTACTATTACTATTATCACTACTACTCTCATCACTATTATTATTACTGTTAGTACTATTATCACTACCAATCGCATCACCACTACTATTATTATTATCACTACTACTCTCATCACTATTATTATTACTGTTAGTACCATCATCACTACTGCTCTCATCACTACTACTACTATTACTATTTTTTACTATTATCACTACTGTTATGACTATTACTGTTATGACTAGTACTATTATCACTACTACTCTCATCACTACTATAAGTACTATTATTTCTACTACTATCATCACTACTATTATTATTGCTATTAGTACTATTGTTACTACTACTACTATTTCTATTATTATCACTACTACTATTATTATTCCTATTACTCTCCTTATTACTACCGCTGCTGTTATTCTTGCTATCACTATAACCACTATTAGTATTATGACTACTATGGCGAGGTTTATTAAGCATCAGCCCAAGATCCCCGCCACATTTATTTCCCAGCGCCTGGTGCTTAGCTCAGCCGGAGCCGACGGGGGTCTTTTCCCTCTGGACTCCTGGCCTCGCTCGTCGGTCGGGAAGAGCCGGGATCTGCCCGCCCTGGCCCTGGCTGGGGTGGGGACAGAGGGGAGGGGAGGGGAGGGGAAGGCTCCCCCGCGTGGGGTCTGTTTGCAGCCTGCGGCCCGCGTGCCACGAGGGGGTGCAGAGCTGGGGAAGGGGCGGCTCGGGGCGGAGGGGAGATGTCTGCCACTCTGCTCTGGGGGCTCAACCCGGGGCGCGTGCGTGTGACTGCCTGAGTATGCGTACATGTCTCTGTGACTGCCTATGCGTGTGTCTGTGTGAGTGTGTGTGTGACAGCCTCTGTCCGCCTGTGAGTGTGTCTGTGTGTGACTGCCTGTGTGTGTGAGAGACTGCCTGTGTCTGAGTATGGGTGCATGTCTGTGTGTGACTGGGTCTGCGTGTCTGTGTGCGTCTGTGTGACTGCCCGTGTAAGTGTGTGAGAGTGTGTGACTGCCTGCGTGTGTGTGAGCGTGTGTGTGCGTGCGTGCGCGCGCGGCTCCTGCCCCGCGCCCCCGAGCCGCTGTCATGTGACGCGAGGAGGGAGCCGCACAAAACCGCGCCGGGGAGCTGTTCCCCGCCACTCGCCCGCAG
>NW_017728950.1:67602952-67618134 GCF_001723895.1 Crocodylus porosus
AGGTATCCAGGTTGTAGCCCTCTCGGGCCGGAGGAAAAAGCCATCAGGGCTCGTGGTGGTCTCTCTCGTCCACGAGCCCTGATTGTGTGCCCAGTGGGGTCTCAGAGTCTATCGCGGGGTAAGGGCTGCAGCGGCCACCTGGCTCTGTTCCCGCGGGTGAAGCCCTCTGACTCCTCCAGAGAAAGAGAGAATCTAATGTACAGTCAGAGTCTATCGCGAGGTAAAGGCTGGAGTGGCCACAGGGGCTCTGCCGCGGTTTAAGTCCTCTGACTTGTGTGTGCTGTGCATGAGTGTATCTCTATGTGCGGGGGGGTGGGGAGGTATATAGTGTAGTGTACAATCAGAGCCTATCGCAGGGTAAGGGCTGGAGCGGCCACATGGGCTCTGTTCTCGCCGTTTAAGTCTTCTGACTCTTCCTGTGTGTGTGTGTGTGTGTGTGTGTGTGTGTGTTTTGAATCTTCTGACTCATTCTGTGTGTGTCTATAGAGTACAGTCAGAGGCTATCGCAGGGTAAAGGCTGGAGTGACTGCAGGGGCTCAAATTCTCTGACTGTGTGGGGGGGGTTGTGTGTATGGGGGGGCAAATTGTGTGTGTGTGTGTGTGTGTGTGTGTGTGAGATACAATCAGCCTCGAGGGCCAGGGCTCAGGGAGAAGCATCCCCACCCGCAGGCACGTCAAGGCCAGTTTGGTGGTGAGGGGATGGGAAAAGATCCAGCGGTTGTGGGGGTGGTTCCTGAGTGCAGGGAAGTGCTGTGCAGGCTGCGGCTCCCCCTCTTTTCCCCTCCAGCACTGGCTGTGGCCCTCAAAGCCTTCCCTTTCTGATGGGAATGAAGAGCACTGAGGTAAGAACAAGGAGCGATGGTCTCAAGTTGCAGCAAGGGAACTTTAGGTTAGATATGAGGAAAAACTTTCTTGCTAGGAGGATAGTAAAGCACTGGAACAGGTTGCCCAGGGAGGCTGTAGATTCTCCATCCTTGGAGGTTTTTAAAACCCGGCTAGACAAAGCCTTGGCAGGAACGATCTAGCTGGGGATGGTCCTGTTTGAGCAAGGGGTTGGCTTAGATAACCTCCTGAGGTCCTTTCCAACCCTAACATTCCAGGATTTTAGGATGCCCTGTAAAATATAGGGATCTCCAGATGGTTTGGGGGGTGGGGGGAAGGATGTTATTTCTGGATGGACTAAAATCATTTGGAGACTTCTGTTGCCTTGACCAGATGTGGAGCTGGCCAGAAATACTGTTTGAATCTAATGTAAATATAACCAGGGTTTGTACATTCCTCCCCCCCCCCTTTGCAGCATTTAAGGCCTTATTTTAATAGACCATAAGAATTGCCATTTACTGGGTCAGTCCATAGGTTCCTCCTGCCTACTGTCCTGTGTCACACAGGGGCAGGAAGCAGACCCTAAAAGGCTGAACTGGGGATGACCACGGTATTTTTCCCCCCACTGTTCCTCTCTCCCTTTCAGCCTCCAACATTTAAGGTCTGGGCAGTTCGGATTCAGAGGCTGTATCCTGAAATCCCGGGAGTCAGAAGAAGCCGGGGATGTGAATGCAGCTGCCATTTCCATTCCCACTGACCATTTCTCTGTGGCTTTGCAATGTTTGCTTTTGGAAGGAGCAGAGGGGGTGCTCCCCCCCTGCACAACACTTAGCATCTTGCCCTTGTCCATGAGAATCGCTCCATGGCCCTTTTAAGGCAAGATCCCTCTTGCCACGCTGCAAGGTAGAGCTATCTCTGGGAAAGTAGCCTGCAGTGTGGCAAAGGCAATGGACAATAGAGTCATAGATGGTAAGGCCGCAAGGGACCTTGGAAGATCATTGGGTCCAGCCCGCTGCACCAAGTAGGAAAGGTAACTGGGGATCAGGTCACCCCAGCAAGGTGGCTACCTAGTCTCCTCTTGAAAATTTCCAGGGTAGGTGATTGCACTACCTCTGGAGGAAGCTTATTTCACAGTCTGGACACAATGGCAAGGTGCAAAGTGCTGTACAGTGAAAAAGTAAAGTTGCCAAGCCACAGAGGAATGATCAGTGGGAATGGAAAGGCAGCTGAGTTGATGTCGATGGTTTCTTCTGATTTCCGGGTGTCCCAGATACGGCTTTTAAATGGGATCTTAGCTGCAGAGCACTTTAAAAGGGCCCGATCCCATGACAGTCTGAGCCCTCCTTACCCTGGGGTTCAGATGAAGCCTAGCGCTTTCATTAACTTGTATCTGGCCACTTATTAAATGCTGGAGGCTGCGAAGGAGAGAGGAACAGCAGGGGGGAGGGAACAACACCCTGGATGAGACCCAGCTGCGCATCCCAGCGGGACACAGGACACTGGGCAAGAGGGACCCAGTAAATGGCAAGTCTTACGGTCTTTGACGTTAAGGCGAGTCAGTGGCGACTCCTGTCCGTCCCGTCCATCATCACTTGCAGCGAGCGGCTGCGGCGCTGAGCCGGGGATGCGCCGGCTTCTCTTCGGCGTGCCACCGCGCTGCAGCCGGGACTTCCCGCTTTTCACATCACCTGCCAGCCCCGCGCACAGCGCTCGTCCCCACCCCTGCAACCTGCCGCAACGATCGGAAAGGAGCAAAGCAGACAGCAGAGGGACAAGCACTTTCCGGAAAGCAAACCTCCCAGCACACAGGAAAGCAGGGGGGTTGTCCGCGCCTGGCTCTGATCGCTCGGCTGGCCCCGCTGTTTCTTCAAACCGAGCTGCTGATCCGCTGCTGCCCACACTGTCGCTCGTGGCTGTCCCGGCCGGGGACGCGGTGCGACCGCGGGGACCTCCCGATCGCCCGGCGCTGCCCCGTGCTGCGGCTCCTTCCGCGCTTTCCACGTGAATTGTTGCCTGCGCTGTGCCGTGCCCTTCTCCTTGCAGAGCTCGTCCCCGGGCTTGTCTTTTCCTCTCCGGCCTCCACCCCCAGCACGAGTCTGCTCAGAGGGTCGGGACCCTGAACAAGCAGCAGCCTCCGAGCTGCGGAGCACGGACCTCCCGGCCCCTTCTCCCGAGCCGCGTGGAAAGGAAGAGGAGAGCCAGGCTGGGGGGGACGGACACGGACACTGAAGGTCGGATCCTGATGCCATTGAACCCAGCTGGTGCTGAGCCCCTGAATTCAATGGCTGCCGGATCAGGTTGAGCGGCTGCAAATGATTACTATTGCCGGCGACTCTTCTGCTTCTCGCTTTCTTTTGAAAGCAGAGGGACGCGTTTCTCAGGTTTGCGGGGGCAGGTCTGCGGGGAGCGTGGTCATTGCTTCTTGCTCGATACTGATCTGTTAGAAACTCTAGTTAGAAAAAGCAAACCTGTTGCCCTCTGCGGTGTCGGCTGAGCCTCCAGCTAAGCTGATTTCTGTGTCCAGTCTCATTTCTAGGGCAATCGTCGCGTCCTGTCCGAAGCGAGGTTTATACTTTAATGTTCATAATCAAAATAGATCTAAATGCTGAATCTCATAATATCCACATCTAAATAGGAGGTCAGTTTGAAAAATACTGATGTGGAGATCTGTACGGTGGTTTGGAAATGAGAAAGTGGTGGGGAAGACGCCTCAAAAGTTTCTCACTGTAACTAAGCCGGGCGGGAATTGAGTACCGGGGTGGAAAAAGCCAAAATACTTTCTCCTTCTTTTATCACCTGCCTTTGATTCTTAGGTGGCGACCTACAGCTGAGCCTTAGATTAACCACTACAGTGAAACTGTTTAAATTAAATGAAATTCCAGCTAGTGAAAGCCCCATGGTGCGGTGAATAAATTATAACACTCTTGAAGCAAACGTGTGCTCCTTTCGGGATCCGTCTTGTTTCTTTTCTTGTTTCTTTCTTCTCTTTTTCCGTTTCTTTTTCTTTCTTTTTTCCCTCTTTCTTTTTCTTTCTTCTTTTTCTTTCTTCTTTTTCTTTTCTTCTTTTTTCTTTCTTCTCTTTTGCTTTTTTCTTTCTCTCTTTTTTTTAAACCACAGCTTTACCTTGACCCAACCCCCTTCTGTTTGCAGCTCCTTGGCTCAGAACAGAAAAGGGAGGGACCTGGCTAGGGCACAGCTGCCCCTGACTTCACAGAGAACAGGATTGGGCCACTGGAAAAGATGCATAGAGTGTCTTAGAGGGAAGTTGGGGTTTGCAGTCCCCGAGGAACAGCATGGATAAGGGTTGAAGGAGAGGAGCCCTCCGCAACCCAGAAAGAAAGAGCCAAGCTGAGGGTGCCTGCCTGTGTGAAGCTCTTTTCGTTTGGCCGGAAGAACTGGGGTGGGGTTGGGACACAGGCTTGATCCTGTGTGACCAGGTGAAGGAAGGGGATAGTGGTGGCAGAGGAAACAGGACACAGGGCTCACACCTGCCTGCCCCCTCTGGCTGTGCCTTTGGGCAGAGGCATGGCCAGCAGTACCCCAGGGCAAGCGGGCTGCCCAATTCCTCACACTCAGCAGCTGGCACTTACTGTTCATCAAGGGGCCTCTTCAAGCTGGCACTGATGCCCCCTCCCCTCCCACCCCCAGAGGCACAGCTGCCCACCACCCCCTTTGGTCTAGGAGACCACACCTTGACTGCCTCATGCCTCCAGACACTCTCAGGACTCTGGGGCTTTGTAATCTTGAGCTGGAGGGGTGGAGGCAGCTCTAGGCACTGCCAGGAAAGCCAAACACTGTCCCCTGGCCCAGGCTGCCACCTCCTTAGCCACCAGTTTGGTTGTCTGCCAGGAAAGCTGCACCCATTCCAGATGTGAGGCTGTTCAGTTAGGAAAGTGTTGCAGTCCCTAGTCTTGGGAGACAGCTGTTGTGTGGATTGGCTTTCACAGGCCACAGCTGGCTAGTGGAGCTGGGAATCAATATTTGAAGTGGAAGAAGGGGGGAGAGTAAGTGGGAGAAGGGGGTGATTGTCTTTAGGGACTTTTACTGTGTAAATATACTATTCAAAGATGGTTTGTCTCATAGGCAACAGCATCTGGAAAAGTGGAATGTGGCTCCCATGTCTTTTCATCAGGGACAGTTCCCTGCTTCCTGAATGTCTTTCTCTCCACTTCAGGATGCTTAAGAAAAGGAAGTGCTCTGTACCCCGAGGTTGTAATAAATGTTATTTCCAGCAGTCAGGTGGACTTCATAGTTTAAGAGTGGGAGACAGAGAGAGCAAGAGAGCGAGTGAGAGAAAAAAGCATAGTCATGAGTGAGGAATATTTTATGACATGTCTTGTATATCTCTTTATTTTAAAGCATCTGTTTCTGAATGCAGTTACCTACAAATATGATACAAAACACTAAATAAGCTAGAACCAAACTGGCCTCCATGCTTGCTGAAACCAGCCAAGTGTACAAGTGGCAAATTGGATGAAGCCACAAACAAGAACAAAACAACAGAACCTGGAGGAGGGGTGGGGGGAAGAAATGAGGAGTAAAATTTAGTCCTTGTACCAGATTGGGGGGGAGAGAGGAGACTTGGCCCAGAGCCTTAAGAGAGCTGTGTGGACTCCTGCTAAAAAGGTGTTAGCTTTCAGAATGGAATGCAAGGTGCATCCTTTCAGCCAAGCTTGTGGCAGATGGACAGAGGGCACCGATCCTCTATTTTCTTACTTACTACCATGAAGAGCCAAAACCTATGAAACTACTGATGGTTGTAAATTTAAACGCATGCCTGTAAGTGTCTGAAGAGTTGAGGCCCAAGTTAAGACACTTTTCATCTTTTCACTATTTTTCTGGTTTATTCTCTTGTGGGTGATTAGGAAAGTATTATATTTCTTCCTAGTAGAGTCTATTGCAAACTGATGTACAGTTTTGTGTATAAGTCATTCAGTCCATGGCAAAGGCAAGTTAATAAACACAAATAAAACACAACTTTTAGAATGAAAAGCTTTCTTCTTTTCATATAATTGGCAGCATCCTAAAAACTATCTATTTATGACACTTCTTTCCAACACTACCAATAAGTTCTTTCAATAGCATTGTTGCCATTGGTAGCAGTGACAAAAACTATAGTCTGGAGATTGTTCACAAGTTAAGCCAAATCTTAAAGCCTTCTGGGCATTTAAAAATTAAAAGAAACTAAAGGATTTTCACCCGTTGGTCCTTAAAGGAAGAGACTATGTTCCTTCTGCTTGACATGATCTGTTTTTTTAACTGAAATTTATAAATAGATTTTGCTGATATGAGATATGTAATATTGTCTGTTACAGACCCAGCACTCTGCATATATATATTCAATTATTATTTTAGGCTCCATCTCTCTTTTTTTTTTTCCTATGATGACTTTATATAATGGTAATAAATCTAATCTGCTGTGTGTTCAGAGTTGCTTCTGATTACTTTAACAATAAAAAAAAAAGAAAGTATAGCTTCTTATATCTATTAGCCTAGTATACCCTCAAGAGAATGAGTGAGAAGATATGCATTCCCACACTGGTGACACCAATGAGATTGTTCAGAATTATTATCAAAGTCCCTATCAGTTTTCTGTGAAAACTGACTTTGTCAAGGCTGCAAAAGTGTTGCTCAATGCCTTAATTTGCAGAACCCTGGTAATGTGCTATCATTAAAGGAAAAGAGCTCAGCTTGGCACCTGAGGTCAGGGTGAGTTGGTTGATATCAAAAAAATAAATGCTATCTTATACACTAATATGAAAATCCACTGCTCCATGGATCATACGTTGATGTTCTTGCAGCAACCCTTCAGAGAAGAACTGTGCTTAAATACTTTTCACACTATGCAAATGTTGTGGTGATTTTGGATGATAATAATAATATGCATTTAAATAGAATTACTGGATTTGTCTTATCAGAAATCAAAAGCAGCTCTCTTTGTGCTCACCTCACATGCCTCATATATCACCACTGAATTTCAAATTCAGGAGAGAAATTAAGGCTCTCAAGTTTGTATAAGTGGATCATGGAAGACAATCAGACCTGCATGCAGGAACAGAGCTCTAATAACTGGTACAGATGCTTCAATAAATCAAACAACCGCTGCTCTTTTGTATGGAAGAAGCAAGGCAGGGGATATAATAATTTTTCAAATATAAGCCACGTAACTCTATATGTGTAATTTAAAACAAGCTTTTTAACTTCAGTATTAAATCTTCTCTGAAAATAACTGTTGGCTGTTGAGTCTCTCAGGAAAAAACTAGCTGTGTCAGCTCTAGAACTACTCAGCTATATGACAGTTGTTTCAGCATTTAGGTTCTGATCTCAGAGACAGCTGTTGGGATGCAAAAGTCAGCTGTAGATTTTCAACACTGAAATTATGTGCCTATTAAAGTCAATGATAAAATTCCCAGCTGACTTTATCATTGAAATTCTGATCCTAGAGACTTCAATAGGGCCAGGAATTCCTCTTACATTTTTGGAAAAACTCAAAGTCTTTCAGAAAGAGACAGAAAGAAAGAAAACAAAGATGGTTTTAAATTGAATTAGAACCAAATCCTGCAGCAAAGGTCCACTATTATTCATTGCCTTTAGTGATCTCCTGCAAGACAAACAACATTAGTGATACTTTCAGATTAAACTAAAGGCTGGATCCAAAAAGAAAATCAGGAACCTATATAGATGCCTACTTTCCCATCTATTTCAATGGGAGTTTAGGTATCTAAAACCCAGTTAGAGGCCAAATATCTTTTTGCCTCTGGTCCTAGATTAGTAGGAGTTGACCAGTAAGGACAGAGAATAATACTAATGGACCAACAGCGATGAAGGGGGGAAAAGCAACAGCATGAAACTAAAGGAGGAAGAAGGTGAGCTAATACACCTTCTTAAAACAACCTGCGACATCATGTTAAAGTGGGAGAAAAACAAATCTGGACTGCAGAAATGAAGAGACCTAGGTAAAGATCCAGGGGTATAAAACTAGTATATTTAAAAATGTGTAATGGCTGAACAATAAAAGTCCCACAAAATTGGCTAAGATAAATAAAAGTATTGTGTCAGTATTAGAGTTGAGAGGTGCCAAAACTGTGCTATATTTGCAAAAGGTGATAGGTGCCTAACTCTCACTTTAGGTGCCTAAATGCAAAACTGTGATTTTCAAAATGCCTGGTGAGGTGCTACCTAACCCTGGAGGCACCTCAAGTCTTTATACACCGCAACCTTCACAAGCAACGTTCACTAGACATCTAAAGATCTGTATCTGGGCATGCTTCTATATTTTATAGTAGTCATGAGATAAAAAAAGAAGCAATCCCTAAAGGAGAGACCAGAGTTCCTGACTCCCCTTTTTCAGCAGTGGTTTAGCCATTAGCCTCCTGTTGAACTTGCACCACTGTGAAAAAAGTGAAGTAGAGAGTGTGACACTATTCCTGGGATTCTGTAATTCACCTTTGCAGTGGAGGAAGAGAGGGAAAACCAGGATTCCAGCCAGTATTTGTTTTATATTAAACACTTAACGTTTAAGTGAGGCACGGACTGAAAACCAGGTTTCTCAATCTTTCTAACTGAATACATCTTTAATTATGCCATACCTAGTGAAACAGGATCTGTCCTGAAAGCTCTCTTCCCCTCCTTATACTCCCAAGTAGCCCACAGACTGGTAAATAGATCATGGGTTTGAATTGAACCCAGGTGTCTCTCATCCTTTGCTAGTGCTCTAACCACTGAGGAATTAAATACAAATGAGAGCATTGACACCTTTACTGTCAACACCACCTCCTTGACTGGATTGAAAGGACTGATCTCTGCTTGTTTTTTGAAAATTAAGAACATAGGGTTAAATTCCAAAAAAACCCAGAGCCAAGAGCTACAGTGCACAGCATTATGGTCTTAATCTCAGCATAATCTAGACCTTTGAGGTAGACAGTAAGGCTCCTCACATAAGGCACACGGAAACAGAGCAGGATCCACAAACCCCAATGTGCTAAGCAGGGAGTTGCCTAGAAATGCCCAGTAGAAAAATACAGACAGCAAAAGTGTGTCTTAAACCCCACCTCTCCCTGGAGTTCAGGTGCCTAATTTTTGGTAGTAGGAAGATGCTGCTCTCCACCCAAGTCTCACAGTTTAGAACTTCATCCTGGAGGTAAGTGCTTGTGCCTTTATAGAAATGGAGTGGGAGGAAGAGCACTTCATACTTTAATTTCAAAACATTTCCACAGGTTATTGTGGTAATGCCCTAAGAGCCAGGAATTAGGTTGTTCTGAGTGAGACCATTCTCCACCCCTATTAAGGCTGTTCCACTTCACAACCAAAATAACTCAATATTCATTGGGCAAAAAACAAGAATAATTTCCTAGCTTAGTCAGGAGAATGCTCACCTGGGACAGCGTCCTGTGTTCCAGTACCTACCCTAAAAGCTGTTTCAATTTTTATGTTAAATAGTATTTAGATAAATGTCTAAACAGTCTTAGAACCCCCCCAAGAAATGCCTTAACTCAGGGACGGCCAACCCACATATGCCACTAGTAGTATGGGCAGCTGCTATAGGATCATAGAAAAATTGGGGTTAGAAGGGGCCTTAGGAGGTCATCTAGTGCAACCCCCTGCTCAAAGCAGGACCACCCCCAACTAGATCATTCCAGCCAATGAGATTCCCATCCCAGCATTCAGGCCTTTGGATCCTCACCCACCATGTGAAACTACAGCTGTTTCAGGACCAGCAAAGATTTAATCTGGCTTTTGGCAGTGAAACTTCTATCACAGCATTGTTCTGCCACTACTCTGTTTGGAGTGGCCAGAGGTTCAAGTTCTCTGGTTTCCATTCTGGCCCCCAGGGTGCAAGCTATCAGGTATGCCTCTGAGTCAGAGATCAGGGCAGCACCTGGGGGGGGCAGTGGCCAAAAATGTTGGCCACTACCGCCTTGACTACCAAATCATGCTCATTTTTAATTAGTCTTTCTAGTCTCACAGCTTGCTTTTTGTTTTGTTTTGGGGGAAGGGTGTTTCGATTTTTTGTTTTGCTTTGCATTGTTTTTTGCAACAGCTCTGGTAAGACAGCCTCAACAGAAGCAAATGAGAGTATCCTGTTTCTACTCTCCTTACTTCCTCCTTGTTATGGTACTGCCTGGGAGGTAGAAGCCATAAGTACTATATTTGCTTTTCTCCAATCATATGTTATCACTCACAACTTTACCAAGTTATGAAAAATACTTGCTATCACCTCTGCAACTGCATGTGTCCGTTCTTTCAGAATGCTGAGGTGAAGAGTGTCTAGCTCTCCTAATATAAGTGGATGAACCTCTTTGTAAGTCTCACTTTATTTTTATCCTTCTTGACTGCTAAAGACCTTGTTTTCTTTGCCGATCAATGAGGGAGAATAACTACTTAGTGTCATACATTAAGAAGTGGAAAATTCATGCTGTAAGTCAAGGGAAACCTTCAGAGAGCAGGATGCTCTTTGGTATACCAAAGGGAGTTGCCTTTTAAAATAAGAGTAAAAATTAGAAAAATTACCCCAGATAATAGTAGTAGCAGGGGGAGGAGGAGTTGGCTAGCCTTGCTCTCCTTTCTGTCTTTAATGTCTATAGATCTGTGATACGATGGTGAAGCGCAAAGACTTATAATGATTTTCCAGGCATGTAACAAAACAGACTGTCTACAAAAGCTTATGCATTTCTGAATGAGTTAAGTCTCTAAATTGCCACCCTGCCCTGCCTTCTGCTTAAATTCAAAGGTTTTCCAACTTCACGCTTAAGACATAAAGGCATTTTGCAGAACAGATATTCCACTGTGGCAATAAAGTTGACATTTCTTTGAGATCCTGATAGCTGGTTTTTTAAAAATACCACTAACACCACTGCTGCATTTCATTGTTCAAAACTCTCAGGTTTGCTGAGAATCCTTGAATGGTTATTTTATTCTAAATATTAACTATTCTATAGTAATCCACGTGCTCTTACCAGGCCATCTTTAACTTCATCCCACTTGCTAATGCTTTCCTTTCAGTATTTCCCGGATAATCCCCAATACTTTTTGTTTTTCTTTATCAATTCTTCTTAAGCTTCTTGACACAATCTGCTCTGTCCCTTAGGCCTCTGTCTTGCAAATATATATGTATTTAATGTATGTGACCAAATTCATTTTGAATTCAGTACAGCTAAATCAAATTCATTATATGCGTAAACATTTGCAGGATCAGCACCTCATTTGTCGCTTTTTTTGACTTGCTTACAAGAGTCCCTGTTGAGATTGCTAGCTGAGGTAAATACCGGAATCATATCTTTTGCTGCTCTCCTGAACGTGAACTTCAGTTTTCAAAAAGCATGCAATTTCCTGATTCTTTCATGTTAGTGATGTGCCTGTCTTATCCTTTTAAAGCTGTCAGGCTCATGAGTGACCAGAGGCACTGAAATCTAGAATTATAAAAAGCTCATAAACAGGTATTATTTAAAAAATATGGCAGGCCCACAAGAGCTCTGAGCTGATCCACCTGATTTCTATTTCACAGGTGTGTACCCTGGTGTCCTCTATTTTAAAATATTGTACCATATTCATCACTTTTTTGTCTTTATATTCATCTGCCATGAATAATTAAAGAAGGGGCAATTAAATCAATTCCCACTCTAGACCATATCCTGCAACCTTTACGCAGGTAAAAAATCATGTTGTGCTCCATGTTAGTCAGCTAGACAAGCATGCAATTATTTTACACTTTTATTTCCCTTGACACAGGGAATGATTTCCATTAATACTTGAGAATCAGGGAGGGTAAATAATATAATGAACATTTGAAGTTAAAAATGAGGAACATATTGTATTTCTCCAAAATGTAAGCACAGTGAATATCATAATCCTTTATACATTTTCTAATCTGAGCTAGGTTACTTTCTTATCAACTACAATTAAAAGAATGTGTAATAGTTTTCTTTGCTATCTCTAATTTGGAAACAAAAAAGAAACCCTACTTGGGCATCCTACAGAGAATAGTAATGAATAAAGCAAGAACCACATTGCTGTTCTCCCCACCTGATGCACGACTATAAGCACTACAGGATCAGAGAGACATAGTTAGCCCTATTAGTCTGAAGTCAAGTAGAAGGCAGGGTAGATTAGCACCTTATCGACTAACCAAAATAGATATAAATAGTTTATGCTATAAATCTATCTATCTAGCTTTAGCTATATGTAGATATATCTATTTTGGTTAGTTGATAAGGTGAAAATCTAACCTGCCTTCCACCTGCAAGATACCAAGGTGATCAGGAAGAGCTACCACAGGTTTGTCAAAAGAAAATCATGCTTGCAGCTTGACAGGCCTGATTTTCTTTTACAAGGTGACAAGCTCTGTGGATAGATGGAGAGCAGTGGATGTGATGTATATACCTCAACAGTTTCCCATGATTTTCTCATTAGTAATTAAGGAAATAGGGACTAGATTAGCTGGCTCATTGTGCTCAAAGAGGAGTCATCAATGACTTAATGTCTCATTGGGAGGAGTGGGGTTCTCCAGGGGTCTGTTTTGGATGTGACACTATTTAATATCTTCATTCATGGTTTGGAGGATGGGATTGAGTGTATGCTTAGTAAGTAAATTTGAAGATCATACCAAGCTGGGTGGAATGGCAGAAACACTGAAGGGTAAGATTAGGATTTTGACTGCTCCCAGTCCCTGGCCATACCCTTCTGCCTAGCACTGCTGGCTACTGTGCCGGGCTAGCCACACAGGGGCAGCTGTTCACTGTCCAGAGAGCCAGTACGGGAAGCAAACCATGTCCTCCCCATCCTTCACATTGAGCAGTGGCCCCACCCACATGCGCACACCAGAGCCTTCTGCCTGGGGCCCCAACTGGATCCAGGAGAAGGGTAACGATCTCATGGCCCTCTGGGGGGATGCAGAGGTCCAGATGCAGTTTGCACATGGTGAGCACTAAAACACCCATATTTGTGAGACCCTGTCAGGTGAGATGCATGATCAAGGGCACTCCCAGGTGGGGTGGCAGTGCCACATAAAGATCAAGACCTTGTGGGCACAGTGGGTGACTGTGACCAACCACAATCATTGGTCCAGTCACGCCCACAAGACCATGCCCTTTATGCAGGAATGACCAAAATTTTGGTGTCCTGGGATCCAGGCCACAATCCTGAAGTGTTCACCAGCAGGGGCAGTCTGGCTGAGCCTCAGTCCTACCCTGACCCCTCCGGTGATGACACCTCCCTGAAGGAGGGGCCTTTGGGTATTCTGTGCCCTACCCCAACCACCTCCATGGCTGCTACACCCACTAGCAGCTTGGGCAGCCCTGGCCAACATCTGCTTCACTGGCTCCACACCCCAAGACCTCACCACAAGAAGCAGCCAGCCATGGCACTGCTGGCTGCCAATCCACACCATGGGCTGAGGACACCAGGCATAGCTGGTCATTGCCAATGGAGAGGCCAGCACCAAGCCACCAGCCTTACCAGCCCTGAATACATGTTACCATGGCTGGTATCGAGGGCCTTCCCAGTCCCCACAATGGGAGGAGGGCCCTCCCAGTCCCTGCCCCTGCTCCTGTCCCCAGTCCTGACCTCAACCCCTGGCCCCACTCCCTGCCCCCCTGCCCACACTCCCTTGGCCCTGGATTTCCCCCCCACCCCCAACATTCAGAGAGGTAGAACACAGTTCAGAAGTCTATTGAGCAGCCCATGTCCATGTTGGTTGAACATAGGCCTCTTGCCCACCAAGGAAGGCGTTGATGCCAGTGGTGAGGTTCTTCTTGGTAGTGGAGGGCAAGGATGTATAGTGCTGCCAAAGGTAGCCCTCCAGGTGGTGGCAGAGTTTGTGGGGCAGCCCAGGTTTGCCCTCCACATTGTCATAGCTCAGGGTCCTGAATCAGGAATACAGATGTACCCAGGCCATCAGGAGGATCAGCAGCAGCAGGGCATAGTGGTTCAGGCACCCCTTCTCCTGCACAAACAGCTCATCACATACTGCCTGGGACATGTGCAACAGGGGCACACTCAGGGCACAGCAGCAGTAGGGGGCCAGCCCTAGGGTGCCTCCCTGGAGAGGCCTCCACTGGGGATGGTGGGGTCATGTCCAGCCCCTCACCACAGTTGTCCAGGAGCCCTGTGCACCCCAAACCCAGGTGCTGTGGGCTGGGAAGCAGCACAGAAGAGACGTTGGCTTTCAGGAAGAGATCAGGGAGCAGGGTCTGGAGCCACGGCAGCAGGTGCTGCCAGCAGCCTGGCTTGTCCCGCCTTGGAAAGGTAGCGGAGCAGGCAGGCTGCCTTCAGCCAGCACCCAACAGGCCGCTGGCCCCATGGAGGAAAGCACGGGGTCCTCTCATGGGTGACCGGTGCCACCTTAGTCGAGGGGGGCACGTGCCCACCCAGAGACCAGTCAGTGGCCAGAGGGGTCCCCCACATCCAATCTCATTGACTGGGGGGGGTCACCCCGGAGCAGAACTTACCATCTGGTGAGCAGCCACAGCCTACATCCAGCACTCCCACTCTCTGGCCAGCGCTTGCAGGGGGGGCACTGGTGTTCCCGCCTGCCCCTCTGAAGCAAGGAACGTGGCCGGTCAGGGAGTGCACCGGTGCTCTCAAGGGGTGCATGTGCACCTGCTATGCATCACCACTGGGGCCTCAGGCAGTGGCGGCTGCCTGTACTTGGGCCTGCCTGGCCAGACTTACCGTGGTCCCTGGGCACCTGTGCATAGCCAACCCCATACAGCCCCTGGTGCAGAGGATCTTATCTCTGAAATGTTGTATTATTATGTTTATTGAGCAGCCCATGTCCTGCATTCTGACCCTCCTGGGTCTGTCAGCTGCATGCTTTCCCCCCACTGCCTGGCCTATTTGGGACCCCACAAGGCCCCTGGGTCCTGCCCACCACCCTGCAGCAGGCCCCCACCTGGCTCTAGGAAGAGGCCCTCCAGAGCCTCCTGGCCATGGCAGCCCCTGGCCCAGCCCATGCCCTGGGTTCCCCACCACCTTCAGCTTCCAGCTGAAGAGGCAGAGGTGCCAGGAGCAGCAACACAAGGGGCCATTGGTCTTGGACTCAGGCAGGCAGAGGGGGAACCACTTGCCACCTGCTGTGGTAGCTGCAGCCCCTGGACCAATGGGGGAACGGCCTGAGGCCTGTGTTCTGGGCACCTGCCCCTGGGCTCTGCCTCTAGGGTCCCCCACTCTGGGACCAAAAAGACTGAGATTTTTGTAAATAGTATGCACTTTGGGAAGAGGGTTTTTTATTGTTGATGGATAGGGAGGCTGGTGGAAGAGCACTGTGTGTTAAGAGGGGAGGGGAAGAGATGAGGGTGGGGGTTGTAAAGATAATAAATCTTTTTTGTTTCACCCATGTGCATGTCCTGAGAGTAGTGCTGGGG
>NW_017728950.1:67618234-67654230 GCF_001723895.1 Crocodylus porosus
CAGGCTGGAGCAGGGAGTGCAGGAGGAAGGTATTGGCCAGGACCTCCTGCACCTGGCCACCTGGCCCCCACTGATGGATGCACAGCTTTCCTAGGGCCTGGGGGCAGGAGGCCTCCTGGGACCAACAGGGCCAGAACCATGGCCAAAAGGAGTGCTGGGCACTGGTTGATGCTGTCAGGGGCAGGGCTGGAGCAGTGGGGTATTGGGCATTGCTGGCAGGGGCTAGATTAGCCATGACTTAGGAAGGCAGGGTGGGCAAGGAGAGACCTGCTGCATGCTGTCGCTGCACTGGGCATGCGCCTCCTGGGATCAGAGTTTCCAAGATGGCTGCCAAGTGCTGGCAGCCATGTGGCCAGAGGCTGCAGCTCCCCTCAGTGGCCATAGGAGCACATGGCAGGGCTGCAGGGATAGTGCACTAACTTTAGTGCCAAGTCTCTGCATGTGTAGACTCCTGCCAAACATCGCTTAATGCATATTAAACTTAGTTGTGCTTAAATGCATGTATAGATGTGCCCTATGGTTTCCAGTAACAATATCATGATGCAGACAGCTCTTTTTATCAGCTGATGCAGACCTCATTTTTTTCTCCTTCTTTCTCCCACACATTTATACAAAATTCATCTATGATGAAATGTATTGGTTTTCAGTGTTGATAAAGTCTCATAATAGGTTGTGCCCAGAGACTCTGGATGTAGATCAGTGCCTTTGTATCTTTTTTTGTAATTTTGTACTTTTTGCCTAACTGTTTTGGTTTTTTTAAAGACCAGTCTTGGTGCACTGACATAAATTATAACTGGTCTGATTCAAAAACAGGGGAGTACTGCCCTTGGAAAGAGGTGGGGGGAACATATTTGAGCTTTGAGCTAAATTCTAAGCTGGACTGCACCCTGGAGCAAACAAAGAAATTTTAGGTTTCACCTGCAGATATAATTCCCTCTATGCAACCTGAGGATATATTGACTTAACCATGCCGACATTCACAAAAGATCTAGCTTTTGTGGTAAATAAGTAGAGATATACAAGAACCTTTGTGCAAGCAGCAAAGTATGCTTTTGATCAAGATCAAAAGTATGGCTGTCTTTACCTCCTGACTTGATTGTTTTTTATTCTAAAAGTTATCTGATTCCCCCTACTGTAAGAAGGGGAAGATTCACAGAAAGCTTGCAGAAACCTGAGTCTGGAAAATGGCATAGAGTGCACCCTCAGCAAGTTTGCAGATGACACCAAGCTAGGGGGAGTAGCAGATACACAGGAGGGTAGGGTGAGGATTCATTAAAACCTTAACAGATTGGAGGATTGGACCAAATGAAATCTCATGATGTTCAATAAGGAGAAGTGCACTTGGGATGGAACAATCCCATGCACTGATACAAGCTGGAGACCAAGTAGCCAAGCAGCAGCTCTGCATTGGAGATGTGTAGGGGGTGCACGTACATCCCCTGAGATTGGCGGTGCACCCTCTGGCAGAAGTGCTGATGATGCTGCTGGAGGCACCTGCAGGCACTTGCCACTCACCACCCCCCCACTGACACCACTGGCAGTGTGCAGGTGGTCACCGACCGCTGATCGGCGCTCACTACCCTGCCCTGCTACTGACACCACTGTGGCCACCTGCGGGAGCTCCCCTGCTGCCACACCCCTGTCACTATCACCACTGCCACCTGTGGGCAATCGCTGTGGCCCCCCAGCTTCGTGGGGCATGTGCTGTTCATGCCTGGGGGTTACAGTGGACAATAAGCTGAATATAAACCAATAGTGCCCTTGTGAAGAAGTCTAACAGCATACTGGGCTGCATCAGTAAAAGCATTGCCAACAGATCAAGGGAAGTGATTATTCCCCTCTATTCAGCCCAGGTGATGCCACATCTGCAGTACTGTGTCAAGTTTTGGGCCCCCCACAGCAAAAAGGATGTGGACAAGTCAGAGAGAATCCAGTAGAGAGCAACAGAAATGGTTACAGGGCTGGGGCACTTCACTTGTGAGGAGAGGCTGAGGAAGCTGAGCTTATTTAATCTAGAGAAGAGAGAACTGAGATGGGATTTAATAGCAGGCTTCAACTACTTGAAGGGTGGTTCCAGAGGATGGACCTGGGCTGTTGTCTGTGGTAGCGATAACAGAACAAGGGAAAATGGTCTCAAGCTGCAGCAAGGGAAGTTTAGGTTAGATATTAGGAAAAACTTTCTCATAAGGAATGTAGTAAAGCACTGGAATAGGTTACCCAAAGAGGTTGTGGACTCTCCATCCTTAGCAGTTTTTAAGACTCAGCTAGAAAAAGCCTTGGCTAGGATGATCTAGTTGGGGCTGGTCCTGCTTTGACCAGGGGGTTGGACTAAATGACCTCCTAAGGTCTCTTCCAACCTTAATTTTCTCTGATTCTATGAAACTGGTATGAGGACCCAGAAAACAAAGAGAAGTCCTCCAAAAATGAATTTTTACCTGCTGTGTTTTACATTTGACATTCTTGCTTAAGACTTCCGAGAATAACATTTACCTTTTTTCAACAACTATGTATTGTTGGTTCTTTCTGTGTATCAGAAACCCTGGATCCCCTAACACACTTTTCTTGGAGATAATAATGCAAAGAGCTTTGCAGCTCAAAGCAGGTAAATATTAGAGAGGACCATGCTCAGCATCTAGAGAATGATGGCTTAGCTATGAAAAAGGGTTACAGGAGCTGGAATAAGCTAATGCAGGGAACAGGATAACAGAATGGGAAGTTTTGACTCCCTGCTTAGGGTGTATGACGTGTGAAACTGTGTGTCCAGGCCCCCAGGTTACAGTGCAGACTGGAAGGTATCTCATTTTCCTTTGTGGCCTACTGGCATGAGTTAAAGACTAATAAAGGCCACTTCTGGTCAACCCAGTTCCAAGTAGGTACCTGCTCATTCAGGTAGGAGAGTCAAAAGTGCCCAGACTTGATGCCACATCGTGATGCCATCTTTTGCTGTAGATGCTGAGGTGCCTTAACCACAGTAGCCCAATGGTCTGTCCAAGATCAGGACAGAACTTTGACCTGAGTTTTCCCATGCAGAGAATGCCACTTATTCCTTCCCACTTACTGAATTGCTTTATTTCTTGCAATATGCTTTTTGAGGTGGTGAATGTGTCATACATGTAGGTACATATAATATAAGCAAATGAGAGCCAGAAAGCTGCTACAGCATGTGGAAAAATTGAGTCATGAAAGATATATCTAAATTGAACACTATAACTATAAATATGTAAATATCAGACAATAATTACAGCTGCCTCAATCATTTTTAAAATAGATAATATATACATACATGTTATAATAATAATAATTATGATACTGATGATATGATAATGGATGATGATGATAATGTAATAACTCTCATGGAATTGGCAGTGTGGGCTGGGATAATGAATATAATGTGCCTAGGTAGGAAAAGGCCAGAACAACGGTAAATCTTAATATGGGATGAACTGAAAGTTGTGTTCAGCCTGAGGTTTCTGGAAGGCACAGCTTGTGGGTTCTCCACTAGGACTGGTTCTGGTTCCTATTAGATGCATCCTGGACTATGTCAACCTGTCATAAGTAGCTGCCACACTCTGGTGAAAGCAAGAGATCAACAGTGAAACAGTTCTTTCCCCAACACAAATGAACCAACGGCTGAGTATAACAACATGTTCATTGCTGAACTGCATAATCCATACTTCGATTTATATTCAAAGATGTCTAGGGGGAAGAAAAAATACTTAAGGACTCCAAGTGAAGACATGGGCTTATTAATATTGGGTGAAGGGCTATTCCTTTTAGAAACTTTGAGCCCAACTAACCTCTCAGCTGCAACCAAAGAGGTCATCTAATGAGTTTCCCAGAGTAGTGTTGTTAGTGGCATGGCATAGTCCACTTATTTCTGCCTGCTACCATGTTTTCTTAGCCCATAAACTTCCAGAGATAAACCAGGGCAGCCTTACATCACCTCAGCCTGTGCCTGGAACTGAATACACCTTCATTTAGACCAGGATGAGAAAGATGCAGATCAAGGTACTTCTGCCTTTATCCTACACCCTCAAGTCCCCGTGCCATATTCAGCTCTAACAGAGATTAATCTGTTTCTTTATATCATCTTTCCAGTGTTCAGATGTGTTTTTGTCATTGGAATAAGAAAAATAATGAAGACATTAATACTATATGGAAGCTAACAAGGGTGAAAGATTCATTATTGCCTATAAATGGGGAAATACCAGCTGTCTTTTTTCTTACAGGTAATTACATCACCGCAAGTCATTTTAAACCACTGAGGTTTTAAGTAGTATTTGTTCTTAGTGAAGGTGATGTTTCATCTATATTGTATTGCTTTTCAGCTTCTAGTCATAACCTAAACAGCAAATTTATTAGCAGTACTTCCATGCTGCAAAGAGCACCACAAAACTAAGCATGCAAGTAATACTAATATTTGAGCAAAAATTGAAGATTTGATGAGGATATTGATAAAATTGGTGAAGGTCTATGAAATGGAACATTTTAAATGTTAGTGTTGTGAAATTTTATGATGAATGATCTGTAAAGCCCTTGCTTTACAGACAGCCAAGAGACCTGCCTCTACAGAGAACCCTAAGATATTTCCACTGACACCCTAGTATTTCATCCCTGGTTTGCAGCCTGTAGGCCCATTGCTCCTCCCAGCTACTATGCATATATGGCAATATATCCCTAATCCTAGTACAAGAACCTCCTTTGGTCATAGCTCCCTGTGAGGGACAGGTAGGTAAGAAGACAAGTTACACAAGCTAATACCATTTTCTATCCTTGGGAATCTGCAGAGCTGGTGAGAGGTGGCATACGTTGTCTCAATCCTCTTTCAGCCAACCCTGTATATACGGCAATAATGCTCCGAGGGCCCCGGTTCTACTGTGATAGATATTGTGTACATTCATAGTAAGGAACAGCCCCAGCTTGAAGAACTTTAAGTCTAAATAGTGCAAGCAGATAAAGCATGGGACAAGCAAGGTACTGTTCCTCCTTTTGCATTGAGGAAATGAGGCTGAGCCAGGAATTACACCCAGATCTCCTCAGTTGTAGTCTATGGCCTTAGGCAAGATGGGTTTGTGGCTCTCACAGATGTCTTTTCATCTTGATAGTGTACTTTCAATCCAATTTCCACACATTTAAACATGAAAATAACTAGAGGCTAAGAAAAGAGAGAATTCTCATAAAGCACCATAGTGCTAGTCAATTCGATGAAAGTTCACTCTGAAGCAAGGACTCCTACTGTTTCCTACTCACGTCCTACTTATTGCACCTTCTTTCTCTCAAGCTAGATGCCTAGCTATGCCAGAGACCAGAAATAAATTACTGAGCCTAAATTTTCCAGTTTTCCAAACTCTGACAAACCCATCATCATTTGTGTTCTCTTTACAGTGTTGTTTTATAACTATCTTTTCATTTTATTGTACATCATTGTTAGAAAAATATCGATCCAGTGGAGCATTCCTGGGACTTACTGAGCTAAGCTAGCTATTCAGTTTTATTCATCCTTAGAGGCTTTGTGGTTTCTAATTAGTATTAGCCCTTTTCCAAGGGCCATGTAGTTTCAGTCTCACAGAGAACTGTGTTAGCCTAAATGGCTGTATGTTTTATATGCTGTTGTATGGTAGCATGGAGCTTTAGAAGAGAGAAAAAAAATCTGTTTTTTCAGGTGTCTTATACAACTGAAGTCAATTCCAGTTGGCACTGACACTAACCAACTCTTGTTAATGGTTGTTGAACTTTTATTTATTCCCAGTTACTCGACCTGTCCAATCTGCCCTCCTTCTGTGGCAGGCAGAGAATGTTTATAAGTGTTCATTTGATTTTTGACAGGCTGGCAGTATAAGAAGATGGGAAAAAATAAATTAGTATAGTAGCAGGAAAGGACATTGGGAGCTTGTGGAATAAGCTAACAGTCCCTCTCCCCAAGACCTGGAGAATTTCCAAGAACTGCATTGATAGCAAAATGTTTGGAGGACCCTAATGGCCACAAAGGATTCAGTTGGACCACCCAGAGTTGTAAATACTATAAAGAGCTTCAAGGGCCTCTTGCAGGATTAAAGTTGCTCCCCTTTTTAACATCCTGAAAAAATCTTCCATGACCTTCAAGTAATGAAAACCTCTCTTTGTAGTCTTCCAACCACTTCAGTGTTACCACTATACCCTGAAACAGGACCAGAAGAATATAGCCTACCTGTAAGACTGATTTGACTTACTAATAGTGTTATGACATAATGTTAAGTCCTTTTTGAAAACATACACTTATTTTATGATTGTTTAGAAAATATATTATATATATTTCCTTCCCTCCACCCCTCTCTCTCGATATAGATACGTAGACAGAGATATAGCTGTACAGGTATGTGGAAAGGAAATATCAGATACATGCATGTGTGCGTATCCAGATGCACACACTTGGAACTGGCATTTATTAACTACCGACTTATGAATAAGCCTCAAAATGAAGTCACTTATTACTCATTATTACTCATTTTGCAAAGGCACTATTGATAGGTCTGCAGTGGAATATACACTAATGCTTCTTCCCCTGTTATAAGCTCCAGTTATAAATATTCTGCAGAATGAAAAATCATAATCAACAATAATAAGATGAACAGACAGGGAAGAAACAGAAGATGAAATCATTTCATAGGTATGGTTTGATGGCAGAGAGACTATAAATTATAGCCAGGTTATATCAAGCTATACATGTAGAAAACAATATAAAACTATTACTCCCACATAGTATAACAAGGAGTTTGTAGCTTTAAGAAATCAGTGATTGATTGAATAGTAGTACTGAATTGCTGTGATGATCTGTAATGTATGGAAAAATACTTGTTCCAGTCTTCTTATAAAAAGTAAATTGCTTTGTGTTCAGCACTAAAAACAATGTACTCAGTAGTTTATAAGCATTGGTATTACCATTTGTATTAAAGTAAATGCTTCGCTTTAAAACAGTATATCACTTAAAGGTTCTCTGCCTGGCTGGACAGAACTGAGTATAACAGCAGCCTTGCTGAAAATGTCAAAAAGCTCTGACATCTTGATAAGTGTATATTTCTTATGTTGACTAATGAGTCTGATTGTCTGGATTTTGTCATTTAGGAGTTTATCCCTAAATCTCTTTTGTTTGATAAAATGAGCCAAATTCCATAAAAATAAAATAAAATGAAGCTAACAAAGTCAAATATGTTCACTAGTGTCTGGTGTTTGAAAAACAATTCTAAGAATCAGCTTGCATTATAAATAGGATAGGAATATTGATGCTGACCTAAAATAAATGAAGAATTAATGCTAAAAAAGCAACAGTTCTTTGTAATGTGTTATTTGTAAGCATTGAAACAATTACTGTAAGCTCATGAGCAAGTGACATTGTCCATATTGAATGGGAAAGGGTTGTATTTGTCTCAGACAATTCCTTTGAGGCTCAAAGTAGATCATATCTCACCTAGTGACAGAGCATTTTCATTTTTCTAGACGACTTCCCTGGTGACAGTGGTCAAGTTTTGAAGTCCAACCCCCTCCCCCCAAAAAAACAACCCCTAAAACAAACCTCCCATCATTTTGCCTATTCTAGCTCCTGTTCCAGTCCATAGATTTTAATTGTACCTAATGTTCCAGGAAACAAAAGGTAAGTTATGTGGCAGTTAGCTAATTAGTATTTTGGCATTCCCCTATTTTGCCTTGATAGCAGCTGAGTAGCCTTCCCTACAAGCATGTAAAACAAGTTAAATTCTCATTAAAGAACCATCCCAACAACATGCATAATAGCATTCTTCATTTAAAAGCAAGACTTACCATATTAATTTGCAGTACAAAGCTTCCAAAGCTCACAAACAATCTTTTAGCACATTTGGGAAGATTATAGCTTAATGTACTGCTCTTCGGCCTGCCTAAGATATCCCCAGTGCCTTGATGAAGCCTCCCCCCTGCACCTGGACCCTAGCTTATTGTGTTATAAGGAGGGTTATTTTGGCTTGGAGAGAGGAGGACTTTCATGACTTCAAACATGGACATTAGATCAAGTTTTTATCTTCTCACATAATCCCGTCTTTGATGTCACCAGACTGAAGCCTCTCAGAATAGAAAGAGAAAGCTGTGAAAAGAGGCCCAGTTAATTTATACATTTAAGTGCTGCTGTTCTAATTCGCCTGTGTAGCATTTTCATTGTTTTCTGCTTTGCATCCTAAAGGCAGGCTTACACCAGGCAATTATGAATGGCCTCTCTGAACAAATAATTGAAATTCACAAGTTGTGGGATATAGTTAAACAATGTCAGGGTTGGAGGTGTGAGGTCAGATATATTCCCAGGGGCATTATTAAAGTTACAGGGAACTCTTCCCTTGTCTAGAAGGATGAGTATTTGTCTTGCACTAGCTTGAATAGCAACTAATCAGGTAAGCTACGCAAGGTAAACAACAAGCATGCCATGACATTCTTGTCACTTTCCCCAGGGCAAACTAATATTTATCTAAAATAGGCTTCCATATCATCTTTTTTAAGAAAGAGGAGGATGGGAAAGTATGAAGGATAGCTCTGCAATTCAAAAACCATTTGCAAGGGGGAATTATTTTTTGCGTTTAAAGCTACATCAAAACAGCAAATCCTCTCCTTGCAATGTCAGTGAAAAAAAGTATAGGGAGGTGAGTGACCCTATCCACAAGCACATTCACTTTGAGTCATTCCAGTAGGTTACAACTACAGAGCAACAAATTCTGTGATAGCACTAGTTTTCTAGTCTATCAGTGCTAGAGATGGACAGAAGTGAAACAAATTCCCCTGAACCACTTCCCTTCAGACATTCTAAAAATAAATGTCCTTGTCCATTTTATTCTGTTAAATCAGCATTTAACCTGTTACAAAAACAACAAACCCTAACTCTAATATTAATAACATCTTACTTCCAATAAATTGTTTAGTAGGGAGAGTTGTGTGTCAGAAGGATTCAGTACATAATAGCGGATTTGTATTTTCTGCATAAAAGCAGAATTGAGGTGCAGGAGCTACAGAAGATTGGTGTGTAGCATAAAATGTCTTATCAAGGAAAAACATTGTATCTTATCGTATTGCTGAATTTCTTTGAGATGCACACAAGAGAATGGCACCACTGACAGAAAGTGGGAGTACCTGCAATAGGGACATATTTTACTTATCCAGGGATATATATTGCTAAAAAGCAGAACAATTTTCTGCACCATTTTCCACAAAGGCTATGTTCATGGTAAACATTTTTCCTGAGTGTTTTGCCTTACCAAGTTACAACTGTTCCAAAGCAAAATGTTGCCAGTTCTGTCATTCAAAATTCATGACTTAGTCTCATTATTTTGAGGGGCCTATCTTAAATATTAATAAATGTTTGGATTCTTTTAATTTGTCTTCTGGTTTTAAGCTTTTTAGGGTTCATATTTTCAAGCTTTTTCCCCCTCACTCCATGGGCTAGAAACTTATTTTCCTTTAAAAGGCAGTCTGAGATTTAAACATATTCTTATGACACTAGAACTGCCTACTTTTGTGAGACTTGAGATAAAATTGGTAGAGCTGGCCCTACTCTATCAACATGATCCATGAACTGTATTTTAATTGTGTGAGTGGGTGTTCTGAATCAATCAGAGAGATAAAGTATTTAGCAGAGCTTTCCCTCCTAGCATTTGTTCTCGCCTGCCATTACTTTGATGGGAGTTAAAGTTAATATGCAGGAAGGTAGCTTCCAGTCCCAACTAATATCAAAGTGACTCTCTCTCTCTTTTCTTGGGGGTACTGTTGCTGGGTAAGACTGGCAAACTTCCCTCTACCAGGATGACACCCCTGTGCATTCAGATGAAACTTCAAGGGAAAACTGGGGTTCTTGCCCACATACATGGTCCCCACTCTTGGCTCTATCCCTCTCTCACAAAGGAAAGAATTGTAAACCAAATTATTAATTGGCCACCTGATGGCTTTTACTTTATTCTTTTTCTCTGTCCAGAGAGAGACAGTTTCTAGTCGGGCAAGATTACGTAATCAGTTCCAAAGAAATTGTCCGTGTGCAATAAGTATCAACAAAAGTCCCTAATTAGACGCAAGTACCTGCTGCGCAGGGTCTCCACCGAACTTCACTCTCGGTGCAGCAAACTACCTTCTGGTTTCTTCCTTTGGGCACACTGCCCATTTTGCTCCCATGCCTCTGCATAGAAATGGCTCTATCACTGAAGATTCCTCTGTGCTCTGGCTCTGGGTCCTCTCCCCTTCTGAGAGGAACACTAACCAAGTACAGCTCCTCTTATAGAAGCTCAGTCCATTGGAAAATTTAAAAAAAAAAAATCAAACGGCACTCACTGGCGCCATGGACACTACCAGTGTCAGCAGAAATGACATCAGCTCTCCACCCCCAGTCCTGCGGCATCTGGTAAGTCTCTCTGTTTGGTCTTACTCTGTAACAGGGTCATTGTGTCCCTGTTACAAATAAATATCCAGTAAAGTAAAAATGTTGGTCTTGAACTGTGTCTTGTATAGTACTGGTTCCATTATTATACACAATACATTTATTTTTGTAATTTTTAGATGTTTGATTTTAAAATCATTTAGTTAAGAACTAAGAGAAACATATAATGGTAACATACTATAAAAACAAACAAAAGTTAGACCTGAATTTTCAAAGGTGTTGATTAATAATTGGTGCCCAAACTGAAACAACAGTACAGTGTGCCTGTAGCTCATGTTGTCTTCAGGCAGTGCTCAACATTTCTGAAGGTCGGTTCCTTTTTTGGCTGTCCAAATTATCATGTTAGTCAATTCTGGGATTACATTTCTGGGTGATTGTTAAAGCCAAGTGGTACATTGGTTTTACATATGCACAATGCATACATGAAACACTGGGCACCAGAAGGGATTCTGGGTGGCTCTGTAACTGTTAAGCCACCCTCAAGAGATTATTTTGTCCTTTAGAATGGACCAAAATTCAGAGGCCTCCTCAGGACATGTAGTTCTCATTCTAGCCTGGTGTACATTCATGGTGCCTTGCATTCAGTGATATCCAGCTACCTTTTTAAATATTGATTACCAGCAATGTGTTTAATGCTGTCCGTGATAAAAAGTAACCTTTTTAGTCTTTTTTTTTTTTTTTTTTGGTTTATTCTTTATAAAATATCACTAAATAAAAGAACTGATAGAAGAAAATATTCTTTGTTTTTTTCTTACTGGCATAAAATGTAGTTTTTTTCCACCATACTCTAAATAGTTAAAAGTGCAAATAAATGTTATTCCCTAGTTGCTCTCAATTACACATCCTTTCTTCTGTTTATGGTTCTTTTTATGGCTATGAATTTTTAATTTCAGGAGACACATTCACTGCTTTTCTGTTCTCTGGTGGGAGGTTAACGTGATTTAGGCCCTATTTTATGTTTATTAGGGGTTGATGGTTCTGATTGTATTCTCGTGAGAAATATTATTGGCTTTCACAACTGCCTTCCTGCTGATCATAAAACAAATATTGAACAATGAAAGCTGCTTGAGAACTCCCATGCATCCTCCCATCATGGCTGCCAAAACACGGCCAGATTCTGTGCTTTGTGCTAGCTGTCAGATTACCAGGCATTCCTTTGCCTATGCCACCTGAGGGACCCAATCCAGAGGGTATTCTCACAGCACACCTCAGATCAAATCAAGTTCTGCATGAAACAATGTTGAGGGTGTCTATAGACATTTTATCAGGAAATGTGGCAGAATAAGAAACTCATTCTGGGCTTTTGGGAATGGCTAAAGCATGAACTTTGAACAGCACTTAAAATAGTGGTAGTGATGCAAGGATTGGAATTCAGATAAGTGCCCTAACCTGTAGCTGATAAGGTAATGCTTATTCCCACTGAATATTTACTTGTTCCAAGCAAAATGGAACAGTTTCATCAAAGCTAATAGCTGGATTATCAGAAAAAAGGCAGAAGTGGTTATCTTCTCCTTCAGCTGCTTTGTTTTGAAAATAAGGACTGACCTTTGCTCATAACAGCCCAACACTGCCAAAATCATGAGTTATGATAGCTTCAACCTTAGTTTCTACATTTTGCTTTTGTATCCGTTCATATCTGTATGGATCAGATGCAGTGAGGGGCTTGTAATATGCTCATCAAGGAGTTATAGCTGACTTTTGGAAAAAACGCTCTAGGTTTATCTAACTCCAGGAGAAGCTTAGTGGTTGGGAATCCTGAGTGGAGGGAAAATCATTGCCCTGAGAACTGGTGACCTTTCCTCAGCATTTCATATAAACTGTTTCATGGTACTTCTGACTTAATCTGCTGGCACTGTGAATCCTTTTCAAAGGTGCTTAAATTTGCTCCTGCTTTGTATAAGGTGTTTGACTCAGGGTAAGAGTCCACTGCCCCTTACCAATCAATTCCATTTCTGCCTACCAAGGCTTAGTATAAGTTCCTCTATGATTTGATTGTTTTTTTAAGGATTTTTAAGGCCAATTTTCCCCACTCTTATTTTTCCCCTTTTATGCCTATGTGAAATCAGTGGAGTAACATGGATACAACAGTGGAATAAGTCACTGGTGAATAGGGCCTAAAGTCCCTAGGGTCCAATCATAGAATTCCTATTTGGAGAAAGGGTTTTACATGAACAGGAACAGAAAGACTGGGACTTCATTCTCAACTAATTCTCATTCCATTTATAAGCTACTTATCTTTTTTATTTTAAATTGCCCAAGAATGAATCCAGATATGAAATTTTAGGGTTAAAAAAAAAAAAACAAAAAAAAAAACCAATGTAACCATAAAAAAAAAAGGACCTGTCAGTACTGTCAGTCACTAGGCTGAGAGCTCGGATTTCCAGGTGTTCCGATTGTCCACTCTCTGAAACCATTTATACCCATTATAAACGAGTGCTGATTGTCTATAAAATACTATCATTGGTAGAAATTATGGGAAATTTCTAATTCATGCAAATTTTGCACAAATGTGACTACAAGAAGTACTAAGCAGTGGAGATTCGTTCAAGGGAATTTATCTTTCTTTACAAGTTAAAGAGTGACATTCATATGTTTTTACACACTGGAGTAGAAAGCACTAGCCAGCCAACTAAGCTTTCTTCTGGAGTTCTGAACCACCCATATCTGCAATTAAAATCAGCCCTTTATCATCTGAAAGCTCCATGTACATAAACAGCAAACATCAAAACAGACCAGGTTCTTTGGGTAAATCTGATATCTTTTATTAGACCAACTCAAATAGTTGGAAAAATTCTTCTTAGCAAGCTTTCAGGTATAAATATCCTTCACTAGGCTGAGGAAGCATCTGCAGTTGGTGTGTGCTCTTCCTGATTGGAATGAATAGTGTCTGCCTATGTCCTTAGACCAACACAGCTACAACCTATACCCCTGTAACATCCAAAACATATTTAATCTAAGATTTACTCACATATTTTTCTCTGTCTTTGGCAAATGGCCGGTTTTGTAATACTTTTTTAAAAGTACATTTGCATAAGTGTATGATGTTGATTGGTTTTGAACTTGAATTGAATAGATTGCCATAACTAATTTTTTTTTTAGTCATAGTAGGCATAGTAGACACGAGACATTTACTGAAGGGTAGATTAATTAACTCTGCACTGAATGCCTCACATCTACATATGTGGCCCTGTTAGACTGCAGGAGACTAACTCTGCAATAGGATAGTACTTGTATTTACTTTTTAGCAATTTAGTTTTTTACTCTACAGCAACACACTGAAGCACCCTCATGCTCCTGCCAGCCCCTCTTCAACAAAGTGAGCCAGATCAGAGCAGCCCTGGGCTGGCAGGCCAGACCCCCAGACTCTCTGCTAGCCAGGGTTGCTCCAACCTGCCTCAATGTGCTGTGATCTCAGGTGCACATGTAAAAGCAGTACCAGGGAGCAATAAACTCTGGTGCAAAGTGTGTCAGAGTTTATTGCATCGTATTAATATGCACACCTGTAGATGTGCCCACCATGTTGATAGGGCTCCTAAGCCTTTTCCAGATATTTAACAAAGACATCTGCTGATACAAGTAGGTTTCCCTCAAGGACAGTGGTCAGCAGGGGAATAATAATCAACATATTTAAAGTTCTGTAGTGAAACCTTATTCACTACAGTAAGTGTAACTGAAGTCAATCTTTAAAAGAGATTGAATGTGACCAACAAAGAGCCTTGAGTATGACATAATGGAGCTTACCCTGTTCTTAAAAGGCTGCTTGAAAAAAATCCAGAGAAATGATTACCAAAAATCTGACAAGCAAAGAAAGCAGTTTGGAAGTATTGGCAAGTTGGTGGGGACAGTGGGCAACACACAGAAGAATAAATACAAGAAACTTACTTTTGAAAATGTAGTGAAGAAATTTGAAAAAGTTTTATAGGCTCAAACTACTGAGTTGAGTTTAGCAACAGTGTCACAGAGCAGGGTCTTAGGGGTGGCTGTGATCTCCCCTAGCACCCCCTACCATGCCAAATTCATCTCAAAGCACCCTCATTCTTGCCTGCCACATCTTGATCTTGTGTGTGTGTGTGTGTATATATATATATATATGGGAGGCTGCCTTTCCCCTTGGACATGATGCTCTGTTGAATCCTGGCCCCTGTTCTGTACTGTGTGACTTGGTGCCCCCAGCCTTATGGGCTATGCATGGCTCCAACCGCCCCTTCACCACACCCCAAGCCTCACTGGTATCTCAGACATTGTTCAGTCAGTCTGGCACTCTGAACCCTCTCTGGTGCTCAGGCTCTCCACAGCCCTTATCTCACAACTGCACCCCACAGGCACCCTTCAAATCACTGCCCCCTTTGCTCTAGGGCCTCCTCCCATCACCCCCTTTGCTCTAGGGGGCAGTTCTCATGCTGCCCCCTGCTCTGGGGTTACCACAGCTTTGAGGTTCAGGTGGCCATAGCCATGCCTGGCCCCAAATTTCCTCCTCAGGGTCTCACACCCCCTTGCAGGGCTCAGGCAGCCTCAGCCTCACCTGGCCTCCAATTCCCCACTACCCCTTTCAGGGCTGGGGCCAGTGCACCCCAAATGCTGCACCCTCTCTGGCACTAGGGTCCCCACACTACCATGGAGCCCCTATGAGGTCTTCTCCAACCCCTAATAGCCTCACCCAGTCCTCCAGTTGTAAACCATAAACAGAAAGCTCAAGCCCCTAGGCTGCAACATAAATTCAAGCTACTTGGCTATAATATTAGTCCCACCAATCAGGGGTGTTCTATCCTTCCCCCAGTCTCAAAGCTGTACCTGCAGTCTAACCTCTCCTCTTTGCCCAGGCCAGCAGAGCTCCTTCCTCTATGGCTGCTGGCAAGGAACTGCCTACCTGGGCTCAGCCTGGGTTTAAATGGGAGCCAGGCCTTGCCCCTTCCCATCAGGTGACTCACCAGTTTCCCTGGCAACCTGCAGCTGTGCTTCTTTATTACTACTGTGGCTGCCCCGGCAACCAGCAGCTGGGCTCCTTACTTGCTGCTCCACAAGTAGCAGGCATCTCAGTACCCTGCTACACACCTCCCCTCTTTATAGGCGTGGAGCACTGAGGTGCTCTGCAACAAACAGCATTTTGCATGGAGCAAAGGTCATACACACATTTAATATATACATTTATTAAATCAGAAAGAAGGATTTTGCAAGAATCAGACAGGAGAAAATGAAGTGCTGAATGAGAGATTTGGCTTTAGGGATTTTAAAAAAACCCCAAAAAAACAAAAACAGGTCAAATTTCAGAGATGCTGAAAAGAAAAAAGCAGCAAAATTTTAGAAATGGTTTGGATGAAAGTTTCCATGCTCTGAGAAATACAAAAGCAACTGTTTCTCAAAACACAGAACTAATCTCAGAAGTCAGTGTGGAGACTTCCAGAAAAGCAGTCTACTGAAGAAGGCTTGGAACAGTGGAATTTTTAAGAAAGACAACATCATAAACATGATATAAGGTGCTTTCAAAAGGGCAGACCCATTATGTCAGTACTGGAGACTGCTGAAAGAAATAACTTGTAAGTACATCACACACACTTAGACATATGACCCCATATACCTATGGGAAATAATAATTAAAATGTAGGCTATCAAATCTTTCACTGCACAAAGAGTATTTACTTTTGTTTCATATATTGACTTCCACTTGGTTCAGTCACTTATCTCTGCATATAATGGGGATCTGAAGTGAAATGAAGATGTACTGCAAGTGATGAAGAAAATTAAAGTTTCTTGCATTTTATGGAGAACTAGACTACCAGTTAATTGCATCAAAAAAGAATGATTTGGCAGATCTCAGGAGAGGTCCCTTCCCTTGATTAGCACAGACTTGGCCTAAGATGGATGTTTTGTTTTGCTGAAGCATTCATCATCAAAAACATGAAAAATACACTCACACTTTCCCCCCTGAGAAGACTGCCCCCAAATTAAGTAAATCTCACATTTTTCACATACTGAAGTCTATGTGGTCCTTTTTTTAAAAGTAGATCACATGATAGGGACTATTCACTGGTTTACTTTAGATCAGTGAATCACCTTGATTTTCTCTAGATGAGTGGTTTTCAACCTGTGGGCTGCTGAACTCTAGGGGTCTGCATACTATGATTAAGGGGTGCACGAGAGTTGACTATGATTAATCAAAAGTATGTGAATACTGACATTTACAATTTGAGGGGTCCACACCTCCCGTCAAAATTTCCATAGGGGTCCACACCTCCATTTGACATTTTTTATGGGTCTGCAAATGAAAGAAGATTGAAAATGTTTTGATATATAAACCATAAATAAATGCTTAAATAGACCAAATTCTAGCCTCCAAAGCCCCTCTCCCCAAAATATCTTTGTTTGCCAGATTTTGCTTCTGAAAAAAAAAGTCAAAATGAAATGCTACTTCTGAAATGTCATTGTTATTGCTTTTCATGATGTTGATAGAAACGGCACACGTAACATTATATTATGCCACCTCAAGTGATGGCCACTTATAATAAAGTATTCAAAATATCCTATTTGATTACTTTTATGTTACTTTATTTGTAATAGTTCATTGTCAAAGTATTTCATTACAATACAACCAGGGCAACTTTTAATTTTAGAATATAAAATATTTCAGTTTGCACTAAGAAGTGGCTGCCCTGAATGTTTATTTTTCAATAAAATAATGAATGGTTTGTTTATCATAGGGTGCTTACAGACAGAGAGCTTTGGGAGAAGTTAGACTGAGTTAAAAAAGGCCACCCAATCTAATGTAAGTTGAAATGAGGAAGGCTAGTAGGGGGTGGGGCTGGGGCCAGTGGCTGAGCTTTGCCAGCCCGAGCCTGCACTGGGAGCTATACAGAAGTTCAGCTACATTGGTCTTGCCTGACCCTATGTAACTTAGACTACCTCTGAGGTGCACTTAATTTAGATCAGGTTGGCCATTTTTAGACCAGTCTAACTGTCCTGAACTTCTGTATAAGGTTCTCACTTAGAACAACATAACTAAGGAAATAAGCAAATCTTAAAATCTTTAAAAAGCAAATCTTACCAACTTGATTTTGTTCTATGATAAGGTAACAGGCTCTGTGGATGATGGGAGAGCAATGGATGTGATATACCTTGACTTTAACAAGGCATGACACTGTCTTACAACATTCTTTTAACAAGTAAGGGAAATACAGACCAGAGGAAAGTATTATAAGGGGGTATAATGGGGGGGGCCTTCTCTGTGCTGACTTCCCTGTGGCCCGCCCTCCTGTTCCTGGAGCAACCGCCCACCACACCTTGATGTTAGTTAATTAATTAATTGTTGTTAATTAAGTGGGAGACTGCCCATTTCCCTTGCCCCAATGCCAGGGGGCGCTATCTGCAGCTCCGTACCTCCCTACACTGCAACCCGTGCCTCGCAGATGGCATCCACTGATGTTACACTCACGTCCAGTTCAGACCCCAACTGGATTCCTCCACTCAGGCAGGCTACCCCACCTTCATTCAGGGCTACCTCACTCCCTGAAACTCTTTCACCTCTTGGGTGTGGTCCTCTCCTGGGACCTTTGGCCACACAGGCCCTGGCCTCGCCTCGAAGGCCAGTCAGGAACCCCAGGCCTTCCATGCTCTGGGCAAGCCTCACCATGGTCCCCTGGCCCTTTTGACTGTTCTGGTCCTGGCCCCAACCCAGGCCATGTGAGGGTACTCTCCATGAGGCCTCTGAGCCTCTAGTCCCCCTCTCACTCCTGGGGTCTTCCCTCAGGACCCTACCAGTGGGTAACCCACCTGGTTGTGGGAGCTGGGGGTTAAGGCACCCTGACCTGCCTTTCACCAGGGTGGTAACTGGCCTAGGATTTCCTGGGGGCTCCCATGCCACTGAGAGCCCCACCAGGCCACCCACTCCCAGCAGGGTGCAGTTTTAGGTCATGCCCAGGACCAGGAGCCTCCTAAACCATCCCCTACAGCTCCTCCCTTACCTCCAGATGATACCAGCAGCATTGCAGCCAGGTAATGTTGTTGCCTGGCCTTCCAGTAGCAAAATGCCCTGTTTATATGGGCAACCCTGAATCCAAAATGGCTGCCCTCATCAGGCACATGCCTGCTGCTGGCTTCAGGCCCTTAAAGTGGCAGGCACAAACAGTGCCCTGCCACAGGGGGATAACTGGTTGGATCATTACGCTCAATGAGTAGTCATTGATGGATCAATGTCTGGTTGGGACATATTAAATTATGTTCCCCAGGGGTCTGCCCTGGGTCCAGTATTGTTTAATATCTTCCTTAAGGATTTGGACAATCAGATTGAGTACAAGATAAGTAGATTTGTGGAGGATGCCAAGTTGGGTAGAGTTGCAGATACTCTGAGGGTAGACCTAGGGTTCAGAATGACCTAGATGGACTGGAAAAATGGTATGCAACCAATCAGATAAGACTGAAAAATGACAAGTTCAAAGTCCTGAACTTGGGAAAGGATAATTTCATGCACAAATACAGACAGGCTAGGTTGCACTACTGGAGAGTAGGACCTGGGAATTACAGTAGGCCAAAGGCTGAATATGAGCCAACAGTGAGCTCTTGTTGCAACCCCCCCAACTCAAAAAAAAACAAAAAACAGCATACTGTATTGTCTTAAAAGGGCTGTTACTTACAAATCAAGGGAAGTGATCCTGCCTTTCTATTCTGCATTTGTGAGGCCTGACTTGGAGTACTATGTCCAGTTCTGGGCCCATGAATCTATGATTTCTAGGTGTTCTCCACAGAATATTTGAGTACTTCGCTAGTGCTAATGAATTTATATTGCGATACCTCTGTGAAAATAGGTGGTATAATTCCTACTTCACTGATGGAGAACTAAGGTACAGAGAAAGTGAGACTAAAATTATTAAAATTTTGATAATCCACTGATTTTAGATGCACAACATGAAACATCCATACTGAGACCCAGATTACTTTGTGTTTCCTGTAGTACATTATGGCTAGATCCAGACATGCAGGCAGATGAAGTTTGTGATGCCGCAGATCTCTTTACAGTGCCACAAACCAAACATGTTGCATGTTTAGCCATGCATGGTGCTATTGATTAGCTGGGGCAAAATTTACTACTGGGATTTTCCGGAGAAAAAAAAACCCTGTTCAAAGGACATCTTCAACTCAAGTTACAGTCATTGGCTCCAGCACATCTAAAAAGCTGGTTGCAGGAGCAAGGGGGTATATTTAATTAGCAACCAACTTTGAACATTTGTAAATTATTTGCTCCCTGTCATACAGGATCTTGGTGGTAGAGACAAAGATAAAATCTGATTCTACAGTCGGGAATTTAACTTCCTTAGCTATAACGCCATTCTTTCTCTTCCCCGCAGCCCCTATGTCATTTACAGCACACTTTCCAACTTCTGAAGCAAATGAAGCTAGAATATGACAGCCTCATTAACTATATAAACCTGATTCATTCCCAGAGCACATTTTATCACATGCATTGGATGAAGTAAGGATCTGTGGAGAAAAATATGACAAAATTACATACTAACCACCAATATTCAAAACCTGAGCTCTTTGGCAAATGTAAATATATTTTTACAAAAAAAACTTAAAAAGCACACACCTGACACTGGGGCAATCTCTCTGCCAAAGTTAAAACTCTAGCTATGGAAGAAAGACTTTCCAAAAAATCCTATACCCAATTCTTTAGCGTCCACCAAACAATGAATTTTCCCTAATCTCTTTGTGGATATGAACAATTTTTGCTGAAACTTAAAATAAAAATCAACCTGAAGCAAAAGCATGGCTAGTAATTTTGGTGTCCTGGGCCGAGTGCCAGAGAGCGTGTGCATGTGTGTGTATACCAAAGTGGAAAATAGCAAGTGGGTGGGGGAAGGGTGCTGCAAGATGCTGCTGGTACTCATTATAAGTCTGCACTCAGGACTGATGCCCCAATCACCCAATCCTAGTTACTCTAGGTTCCTGAAGCAGCAATTCATCATGGAAAAAGTCAAACCAAATGGTTAATATTTGGAACAGTTGCAAACAACTGAAAATAGTTTTGTATAAAGAGAAATGTTGGCTATCTTCAGTACAGGCATCACTACCATACACTATATATCATACAAAAATATATATTAAACTTTACCTATATTACCTATATTATTACACACACTCACATAGACAAAACATGTCACTAACAGACCAAACTTTGAAATTGTTTTTCATGTATAATTTGTATCGACTTTTCTGAGAGTTTTGTCTAAGTTATGAGTAAAAACCACAAGATTAAATGAATGTAAACAAACTAAAGCTTAGAATTGTATTTTTTTAAGTCACAAAATAGCGGTTACTGTACTTTAAAAAGGGTAATCAAAATGTTGGGATATTTCATTTATCTTGAACACACATTCATGGTTCAGCAGAGCACAAAGGGCTGTACAGCATGTCACAGATAAAATACATTTCAGAAATTAAAAATATTACAAGGTTACTTTTAGTCCCTGAAAAAACTGTTAAATATGAATGTGAAAATGAATAAAGTATAAGGTCACAAGTAAATCACCCCGTTTTTATGAACCTTGATCATATATTAGAAGTTGCATTTGCTTCTCAGATGTGAATGGAGATGGAATTCAAGATAAGATATTAATCATAATTAAAGTGACTATGACAGGTCTGTGGTGACAAATTCTTAACGACCAAAAAGAATGCTTATCCATAATGAACTGCTTCATTCATTAATGTCCTCATTAAAAGGGTCTCCACTTAATAAGCTCAATATAAAGTTGATATAACATGTGTATTTGTATTCTCTATTTTTATCAATTTCCATTTTAGTAGTATATTATTCTGAAAATGAAATAAAATTTAAAACATATAATTGCTTGTATATATTCATATAGTAATTCCCTAAGCAATGCTGTTATAAGTTGTCAGTGTGCATATTAATTTATCATACCCACTAACCTCACGTTCATTTATTTACTACTAGCCATTGGAAAAGCAAATTAAAAAGCACATGCTGCCCTTCTTTGAAAGTTTTATTAAGGTGCAAGTAGACCAAATGGTGTGGTCCAATTACAATCCTGCTGTTTGTCAAGACTTGAAAATTACTAATTAAAGCCTTAAGTGACTTAATATGTTTGTATGCATGATTATTTATGAATACATGTTAAGTGTTGCATAAAATAATATACTGTACTTCCAATACTAAAACCAATTCATTGTTCAGTATGTACAGGTTCAAACTGACTTGTAGAATAGTGTGCATTTATTGAGAGATTTAATAGATATTGCATATCTAATTCAACATGGCAAAGGGGGTTTGATATTAAACTAACAACGAATGAACCAAAGGTGATAAATATCCTCACACAGATGGAGGATATATCTGTATATTTAAGCTACAACCTCTTAGGCAGATTCAGAATGATCCCTGCCTCACCCTCCATTTCCCAGATTAAAAGCAGCTTGTGCAAGGCATGTTGGTCAGGACAGACTATGACTCCATCAGTATGTGCTCCTTCCTTTTCTTCAATGTCTATGAGCTGGGAAGCTTAAGGAAACACCAGGCCTAGGTACAGACATTATACTTTTACTGGTATAAGTGATCAGAAACCAGTCTACACTCACAACAGAAGATCAGGGCACAAAACCAACCTATACCCACAACAAAACAGAAGTTTGGCACACAATGATTGGTCTAAGATTTGCATTCCTCCTTCCCCCTACCCAAGTGTGAATATGTGTTCTGTTCACTACCAATCTAAACTACACGGCTTACAGGAAACTGCATAGCTTACATTGATTCCACCTTGGGACTTTTGAATATCTGTACCTAGCCTAAGGACACAGGTATCACCCTTCCTCTGCAGTCTCCTGTAATAACTGTAGAAAAATAGCTGATAGCAGTTAGTCCCGTGCTTCATGGGGCTTGCATGAACTCTTTCTTGGCAGTCACCTTCCAGGCCCCGTGAAGGAGAATCTCAGTCTTCATTTCAAAAAGAGATGTCTAGTTGTTTGCCTTGAAATGTATTAAATTGATGCAAACCAATCGCTAAGATATGTTCCATTGCTCCAGTGAATGCTAATGGCATGCAGGATTTACCTGTTGCCTCTCCCCTATGCTTCTAATGTAGACTGAGGCAGTTAAACTTGAGGCACCAAAGAACCATTTCATTTAATCTCTCTAAAATCCTGAGGCTGCTCTTGTGTGTGCACAACTGTGTGAAGACAGTGGACAGTAGATACCCCAGGATTTCAGAAGAGACAAATGTTTCATAGGCCTGTCCCAGAATGTTATAAACAGTCTGAAAAAGAAAAATACACCTTCCTCTGAGACTGGCACTGTGGTGATTGCTGGCCAGTCAGGTGGCTCCCAGGCCAGGGTTTCACCTACATTTGCTTTGTCTCTGTCAGCTACAGCAATGTGAACTCCAATCCTGTTTGCACAGGGATATATGGAATACATGGGCGACATACCATGTTGTCCACACGTTCTAGCTAAAGTACATATAAAAGAGAAAGATCATAAGGAGAGATTTTGCTGCACTGGATGGAATCTGGTAGCCTAACTCTGTCTAGCAGTACCAACCTGCCTACCCCTAGCTACAGCTATGAAGAGCTGGACCTGAGCTCTTTTCTCCCCCAAGCCCATGCATATCCTCTACCATCACATTGAACAAACCTGGTTTCCTCCAGCTCTCTGTACCAGACAAGGACAAATCATTCCCCAATGATAGCTGGTGGAAACCTCCAAAAGCTAAGGTATACCAATCTCACAAAGCGAAGGACACCCAACCACCATTCAAATTGTCACTAGAGAGGACCCGCTTCTCTTCCCAATCAACCACCCCACACCCAGAAGCCATAAAACAATTTGCTTGCTATCGCTGCTACCACTGTGAAAGAGTTGCTAAGTAGGGGAGGACTTCAGAGGAGCATCTCTGAGCTGCTGGTGAATTAAACATGACAGGGATGGACAAAGGTGGAATAATTAATGGATGTAGAGGATAGGAAGAGTATGAAAGTAATGGCTCTACTTCGATCAGTGTCTCCACCTCTAAAGAGCCTGTAGAGCATGGAAGTTGAAGGTTCCCGCTCAGTGACAAATTCTGGGTTATACAGCTCTGTGCATAACTTTAATGCTTTATTAGCCAGATTAGAGCATAACACCAAACCTGACTTTAGAGCTGAATGTTCTTCTGTATTAAGCACCTCTCTTTTGATGTTTTATTTATTCATCCCAAAGCACTGCTAATCATATTAAAACAGCAAGTGGTACCATGGACAATATATAGGTATACACAAAAATATATCCTTAAATAAGGCAGGATTTTACATTAAAAGTTTTTTACAAAAAGATTAAATTGAAAATAGATATTAGAGTTGTCCTATAATTATAGAGATATTCTTAAATGTTTTCTCAGGGACAATCTTGACTGAATTCCCTAAGCTAGAATTTATGTTCAAGTATAGTGATGTAACTAAAAGCAGAATTCAACAATCCCATCCTCCAGTCTTCAACAGATAGCTCCTAGAAACTGCTCTGGGAATGACAAGTACATTGTGCTGGAGTCACAAATAAGAACACACAGTTTATAAATGTCTCAGGTATTTTCTATAAATTGGAGGTCATTGCAAAAAGATGTTAAGATAATAAATCTATCTTATAAACATATTCTCTTGGTACTCAGCAGGGGCCCGCTTGGGATCATTTATCTCCAGTTCATTATCTTGTCTGCATTATTCAGCAGCCCAGTTCATGCTCAATGGGCTTCAAACAGCTTTTAACAGCTGAAGTCTTCTTCAATTTTGACTTAAATTCTCCCTTTGTAATAAAAAGTTGAAAACTACTTTAATAGCTCAGTAGATAACTGAATTAATGTCTAAGTTCAGTTTGCCTTATTTTAACAACAACCATGTTAATGTTCAGTTTCTAATTATCTGATGCAAGCAAATTTTTTTGTAAACCCTGTACTGTAAAAGCATTAATATTTTTAATACATGTTTTCTGTTAAGCAAAAGCAGTGCACCTCTCATGAAGCATCCTCTCTGGAAATTAATGAATCCATAATGAATTGAAAGCATATCAAACTATAACATATACTGTAGTGGATATGAATTCTGAACACAAGTGAAGGTTTCTTTACATGTATATTCATAATCCAAAGATATGTAAGAGACTGTTTAAAACCTAAGCGATCACTGGGCACATCTGCATGTGACCTTAAAGCACCTGAATAAACTCTGGTGTACTTCCCACCAGAGTTTATTGCTCCAAGGCACCGCTTCTTCATGTGTACCCAGAACTGCAGCACATCGAGCCAGGTCAGAATAGCACTGGCTGGCAGGGGACCCAGCGAGTCAGCCTGCGAACCCAGGGCTGCTCTGACCTGGCTGAACATGCTGCAAATGGGCTAGCTGGGGTGGAAGGGCACTCCATGTGGGGTTAGCTGGCAGGCAGCCCCTGCACTGAAGCACCTTTGTGACCCAGTCATCCCTATCAGGGTCTATATATGCATTGCAGTGCTCTAAATAACACCACTGTAGGATAGTACTTGTGTTTACAAGTATTAATCTACAGTAGCATTTATTAGTTTAATAAGGCCTAATAGGGCTGCACTTGTAGACAGTGAGACTTTACGTGGGAGCTAATTAAGCAACTCCGGAGTAAACATCTTGATTAGATGTGCACACTGTGTACTACATTATCTATTGCTATATTCTCAAAGTAGAGTGGATTTAGCCAATTTCAGGCTAAGGGCTTAGAAAGCTTTCGTGGCATCAGTCTCTCCATTTTCCCTCAGTCTCAAGGAAGCCCCCCCCCACCGCACACTGTGGTTGGGAGTAGCAAGAGAGAAACTGGGGGTTGAAATCTGAAATAACCATTCTTTGTGGGATTGAATAACGATTCTTTGTGGGGCGGTTCCTCTGGAAACCCATCACAGAGGAACAGCTTATTGAACATACCAGCACGGTTTACAAAATGTTATGATGAGCTGAATTAATTTGAACCTCCTAAAAGGAACTTTGGGGACTATTAGGTGTGGGAAGGAGTTGGTAGGCCCTGAGCATTTGAAAGGATGGATCTCTCCATGCAAGTCCCAAGAACCATGAATTTAAAACCTATAGTACTGCCTGTTCCACAGATCAATAAATCCTACTTCAATCTAGGAGAATATGAAGGAAACACCTCAATCTGAAACTCCAGTCTTCTATACTATTTTCCCCGTATTGGGGGATACCTAGCACTGCATCTGAAGGCTTTGGATTCCCAGGTTAAAATCAGATCCTTACTCCTCCAAGGTGTATGCATTACTTTTGAACATTTCATTGTGCAAGATCCTTCCCACCCTGTATACCTATTAAATATCATCTTGAAACACTATGCAAGTGATTGTCCCAGTATCCATGATCATTATATCATATTCTCACGTATTTATGTATTTTCCTGTATGATGAATTTTCTCAATATCAAAAGAAGCTATATTTCTCAAGTGACATGAGTCTTGCCTATATATAGAGCTTGCTCCCATTTCTATGAAAACAATGGCAACATTCTTGTATTTAATATTTGAGATGAAAATAAAATGGTATTGATTTTCTTGTTTCATTTGTCAATAGCTATATTATCATAAATTATTTCATGATACCTATCACGATTAAGGGAAGACAATTAACATAACTGAGATTTTGGAAAACTAAGAGACTGTTCAATGGATGGAAATATCCCTGTTAAATGTATCCCATCTATGACTCCTTGCTTCACTAATAATAGTTTACAACTCATGCATTATGTGAACATCTCAAGCTCATACCAATCAATGCATTATACTATCCTATAGTGGGTCGAACATAGTAAGTATAGACTGACTGAAGTAAAGTATGGGTGACTGGAGATTATATGTTTTACAAAGCAAAACAAGTATTATTAATCAACACCAGTACACAGCATAACAGAAAAAAATGAGCACATAGTCATAATTTGGCATACGAGATCAGGAGAACTGCCAAGACTATATATAGACAGAATGGAGATAAAAAGTGAATCCACAGAAAAGCTAATGAAGGTTCCTTAGGGACCTATCAAATGTCAATTATTTCATCCAACCTATTTAAAAATCAAGCAACCATTGAACATCTTCCAATCACAACTACTGGGATCACAATACCAACAGTATCTTTGATATCTTAAACTGTGAAAAGCAGATGTGATATGAAATAAATGAAGTCACAAAGAATATTTTAAGGAATATTTCCAGCCACAAAGTTTCTCAAATAACATTATTTACTCATTTGACTGCATCATGATTATCAGAGTCCATTATTCAGTTAATAACTAGAGCTCCTATATTCTCCTGTCCAGAAATACATGGAGAGGTACAATATATTCCAAAAGCTTTTTAAAAGTAAGGACACTGCGCTGCACTCTAAAACACCCAAACAAATAGGTAAATTAGCAAAATAGCAAGTCATATACTGGCACACAGATATACCTTCACTCAAGAAGGATGGTGAGACACTGGCTTCTGTTTTTTAGAAAAACATGATGCAGGTATGGGAAATTAAGATAAAGCCAGACTTAGTGGAGTTAAAATCTAGTCAGTAGGTAAGGAAACTATGTTGTAAAGCTTCCTGATCCACTTGAATTTGTTGTGAAGGCATGAATATGAGCATACTAAGTGCTACTGACCTCTACCCCACAAGGGTTTGGTTGTGTAGGATGTTGTTAATGTGTATGTAAAACTGGAAAAGTGAATTATGAATGGAACTGGCATAGAAAGAACAGGTTTCAGGAAATGTATAATGGTGTGCAAGTAAAAACTTTGGAGCCTGGGATTTACTCTTGGATATGGTATGTAGAAAAACAGCAGAACATGAAAACTTGTCACAGACAACGAATATGGCACTGTTTATTGCTTAATCACTTCTTGCTAATGAGATGGTGTTCTGTACAAGCAGTCCTCGGACTTACGACACTATTGGTTCCTGAAAACCACGTCTTAAGTCAAAACATTGTAACTCAGAACCAATTTTCTCATCAGATACAATGTTATAAATAAGGTATTGGTTCCGGAACCGAGGCCCAGTACCCTATTTTGACCGAAAACATCCCAGAATTTTGTACTCAATCAATTATAGATGAGTAATGTAGCTACATTAATGTATTTATATTATAAATAGCAATCATATTGATTTGGAAGGACTTCTTTGAGGTGACTTTGCTGGACTTTTTGAATGGCTCTTTGTTGGACTTTTTGAAGAGTTCTTGGCTGGAGTCTTCTCAGGAGTCTTGGCTGCAGGTTTTTCTGGAGTCAAGTCTGCTTTCTTAAAGAAAGTGTCCAAGGAAGTTTGGACAGATGTTCTCCAGGGAGATGAGCAATGCAGTGAACTTGTTTACTGGTGTGGTGTCAAATCAGACTAGTGTTGTAAAGTTGAAACTGACATCGTAAAGTTGAAACAGGGTGTCAATTTATAAACGTTGTAAGTGCAAAAGATTGTAACTTGAAACGTTGTAAGTCGAGGACTGCCTGTACCAGGAAAGTATAGAACTGTGACTCATCAAATGTATGGATGTTTTAAAAATATTTTTAATATGACTATGAGAGCAATTTAGTCAATTAATAGTTACAGTAGAAGCTAACAAGGTAAATATATTAACTACTAGCCTATTAAAAATGCAGTTTAACCACCCATGCAAGAGTTTTCATTCTCTAGTTAATAGTACTCTAAAATAATGCAAGTTGAACAAAGCCAACTGTTGGCTTCTAACAGTAAGAGATGAATGGTATATAAGCCTTGTTCCACAAATGAATTATAACCAAGGATAATCAAAAACATGACAGAAAAGCAGTGTTTGACAAGCTGGCAAAAAGTAAACTAAGCCCAATATGTGCAAAAGTGTCAGTGAGATTGGCACCTGTCCAATAAATTGAACACCAGTTTCTTAAAATATTCTTTTAAATTAGTTTTTTTTTTTAAATATAGATTGTCTCAGATTGAGCTGCCTGATGTAATAGTAGAACAATTTATAGAACAAGGTGGAATTCTGCATAAGAATAAAGGTCTGATATGACCAGTATTACTACAGGTTTACACCAATGTAACCTTAGTAATATAATCAGAGCTTCACTAATAAAAAACAGGAATTGTATAGCAGTGAATTATCTCCAATTTATATTCATTATTGTATCACCAGTTCATTTAAGGAGAATAAGAAAAGAGGATGCTTGAGAGTTATAATAAGGTAAAGATGAAAAGTAAGAAAAGAAAAGAAAGACTGACAAAATGTTACTATAAAAGAGGATTCATAACTGATGTAGTAAAGGAACCAGTCTCAAATGCTCTCACACTTTCCTTCATTGACTTGCAATCATTATGAGAGTTTCCAGAAGAGGTTTCTTCTGTTGGAGGTAACACGTATTCAGAATAAAGGAGGTCTTATTTTTTATTTTTCATGTATATAATTACTGTAAAGAGGTGCCAGCCTTTAGAAACAATTGCAAAAACACTGGCTGCTCCTTCAGCAGTGCCAGCAGTGGCGTAATGCATGCTCTTCTGAACAAGGTTCACAAAGTGGGAGACCACAGCAGCTGTAAAGAGACAAATGCAATCACACAAGGAGTTATCAGCTTTATGAATTGAGGAGTCTTGACACTACTTGACATTCATTCTCAATTACCAAGCTCAGGTTTCTCCCATTCGCTGAACAGCACTACAGAATACCTCAAGTAAATGAGTGGTTTCTATGCACCCATAACAGTGTAAGTAGCATGGTTCACTTCTTCAAAGGACTTGGGTCAGCCAACAGAGCACTAGGCATTAAATTATATTTGACAGCAGCCATAGGCTATTAGAAAACCACCTCTTCACTATCTTTCAGATGTTTATCTTTGAAGAAAGCACTCACCATTTTATTGCCGTAATAAACAATGTTGTAATTAATAAAAAATGGCATTTGACCTATGGTTGTACACAGTAGGAGACCACTGAAAGTGTTAATTGCCTTCTTTCACACTTCTTTCAGTCACAACTCCAGGTAGACTTGTTCAAAGGACAAAATTAAGGACTGATAATAAACAGTGAGCAGGGTCATGTGAAAAATTAAATAATTTGTCTGCATAAGGCTACAACATCATACAAAAATAGTGTGGGAAAAATAAATGTTCTCAGATCTCCGTGTTTATTTTGTGTATAGAGTTTGACTTACAATCATTATTTACAGTGCATCGATATTAGTAAGGATCTAGTGGAAATTGTTATTTCAGAAGCTTTATCAGCTGGCTTAGCAGAAGAGGTTCAAAATGATTCCCTTCCATTTTCTAATTTTTGCCTATTTAGCATATGAACCTCTTGGGTACACAGCATCTAGTAGATGCACATGCTTAGTCTGAAAGATCTTCTGAACTAGAATTAACTTTGGAAAAATAAAAAATGTTTTCATTCTTTTTCCTTTTTTTTTTCATTTATAGTGAATGGTCAGAACACATATAGGCATCGCTAAGTTTTCTTTGCAGATGGACATTGTGGTATTAATAGATGACTAGTCCATTTTTCAGGTTCTAATGTCTGAATAGTCCAACCATTTAATTCTGTTATTTTGTTAGCTGGAAAATATTTAGATCTTTGAGCAATACCTTGACTGATATTCCCTTCTAACCAATATAAGTCTGGATTTCTCACCACAGGAATCTTCAACCAATAAGCTAGTCAACCCTCTTGTCCACTGCTAACTTCCAGTAAATGCTTGGAGATTTATTTAATCCACCCACTTTAGTGTGGAGTCTTCCACTGGTGTCCATTTTTACCATTACCCTGCCCTTCCTTTGTGGAAAGTTCTTAAAAAATGGATATACTTCCGATTTCCCCAGCAGTGTTTTTAAGAGAGTTACAGAGTGAGGTCCCAACAATCCTATAAAGGTAGTCAGGGGGATAAAGTACTGTGCTGAGAGTTACTGCTTATTTTTCTATTCCTTAAACCACCACGTAACTATAATATGCATTGTTGTAAACTGATCTGACAAAAACTTCCACAGTCGTAATTAGCAGGATCAGATTATGGAATTAAGGAATATTATGGAAGATTATGGATTAAGGAATATTTGCACAGTAAGTGTTACTGAATGTAATTGAAGAAACACATGACTATTCAAATAACATCAATTGTTGTTTGTTTGGTTGGTTGTTTTGGCATTTGGGGTATATAGTAAATGCACCATTTTTACTTTAAGTAATATCAGGCCTTATCTCACACATCTGCCACGTGTGCATATGTTATTCATTCATTGATTGTTTATAATATGTACACCATTATAAAATCTCAAGATATATGAACATCGCAAAGAACAGGCACATCTACACGTGCATTAATGTACTTTAGTTAATGCACATTAAAACTAATACTTTCATTGTAAGATATTAAGAAAATGGGCAGTAGCTTATCTTAATGCATGTTAACTAAAAAGCATGGGGCACCTATACATGAGTGTGGAGGCTGCTCCAACACGCTGGAATTCTAGTGAGTTGGAGCAGACTCGATTAATCAAGTCTGCTCAAGCATGGCAATTACCATGCTCCAGTGGCCTCCTGCATCTCATGTATTAGCATCCCTGGGCTTAAAAATGGAAGTGGGAGCACTTGAACTAAAGCCCATTGAATAAGCTTTAGGTCAAGTGCCCCTGCCGCCATTTTTAAGCACGGGGGCACTGATACTCAAGATACAGTAGCATTCTAAATAGAGCAGCTCTCAGAGCTGCTTTAATTAAAGTAACACCCCCATACCAGAATACACGTAAAAGCGCTCAAGGTTTTTAGTTTTTAGTGATACCTTAATGTACATTAGATCTATTTTAATGCACATTAGCAAAAGCACACTGTTTTTTTAGTGATGCTTTAATATGCATTGAAGTAGGCTAATGTGAATTAAAGCACATGTGTAAATGTGCCCTGAATGCAATACTTAGGCAAAAGAAAGCTCCTCTCATGGAATTTGTCTTTTTATAAAATAGGGGTGATGAGACATGCCTCTAAAGTCACTAGCTCTCCTGGATCTTCAGTAGGCCAGCCAGCTGAGTGGAGATACTGAGCTTTTGTAGCTTTGGTTCCCAACCTTAACTATGGCTGACCTTGGGCACCATTTAAAAGTTCCAAGTAAAATAATGTGTGAACCATTTTTACCTACTCAGGGGCTACATCTACACAAGACACTGACTGCAGTTGTTAATGCACAATCGTTTAGTACTTGTATAAACAAGTACTAAAGGACTGAGCAGTAACCAGAGTTACCATGCAGTAGCGTTGTGGAATGGCACAGCATTTTGGAGAATGACTCTGGATGGACTGCTGACATGCTGACAGCAGAAGTGGAATCCACTTCTAGATGTCTGCATGTAAAACTTGGGAGGATAATCCCTATATTTATTTAGTAGATCTTGTATACTTGTAGTCCAAAGTAGCAAATTACTACCATGACCACTTATATGTTTTCTCCTTTTCCTTTATCTTTTCTAACTTGTCTAATTCTCTTGTTGTCTTAGTTTGTGTAAACTCTCCTGTGATCATGTCTACTTTTATGTCTATGCACTAGCTAGCAGATTGAAAGTGTTCCTGGAAACAGACAGTAATAATAGATAAAAATACCATGTTGACATACATTTTTTATCATTGAAAATGAATTAACTTACTTTTAATGCAAATATAAGGGTCCATCACTTAATGCACTTGTGGTAAATATTAAAACTAAGGGAAATGGATAAATATATAATGGTTATAAGGAACAATTTTAAGTTGAATGAGCCAGCTTAATTACTTCAACATAAGTTATAATGGGTACACTAAAACTAAATTTTAAAAGAAACAAACAAACAGAATAAAAACACATGAAGTACAGTTACAGAATAAAAATAATAAGGTTATACTTCGGTGTTTAAAAAAATACAGTTTTAATAAGCACTTATTCATTAATTATTAAAAAGATAGCTTTGTGGGAATGCTACCAAAGAGTCCAAATATTGTCTGATGTCATTACAGTATCTAACTAGATCCTTGGGCTCTTACTCATATTCTGATTATACATTTATATTTATACAAGTCTGAATGTTAATACATCTGATGGAAATGACTGTCTTCTGACTTTTCAGTCATATCATAGTTACTATGAAAATAAATAGGAAAATTCTGTATTAATTACTGTTGTAATGTTTCCACTAACATTAAGGAGAGTTTTGCTTTACTAACTGGTGTGGAAGCTAGCCTGAAATGTATTTGCATGTACAGGAAATGTTTACCATCTTTGTTTATATTTCCAAATATCATCTCTTTCACTAAAGAAAGCTTCAGGGCTGAGATTAGACAAACAAATGTTGTTTAACAAATATAAAATACGTGTGGCCTTATATTATCAGGAAATATATTAGCCTACTCATTACTTCATTTGTTTGGCATGTACACACTGACAACCTTTCACAGCATCAGTCTTTTGAAAAGGATAAATCTGTTTGAAATGGATTAACCTTCTTACTTTCCTATGTAAGAATAATGGTACTGATGCAAATGTTAATCAGCTCTTTTTGTTACACACAATATTCAAAGCAAACCCTTGCATTACAAAGGAAATTAATGTGCTCTGAAAGTGTTAAGTGGCTCAGTTAGACAGAATTCTAGTCGAGACTTACTGCCATCTTCTGGTTTTACTAAAATCTTGTAATCATAAAAAATAAAGCCCTTTTTCACTGAGGCAGAGAATCAATTTGGGACAGAACCAAACCGAAATATTCTTTTCCTCTTAAAGTCCATTTAATTTAACAGCAGTATATCTTGTAAATTTTAAATCTATACAAGATTTTTAAAGGATTTTTCAATCACTTTAGTCCTAATCTGGGATTATCCCTTATTGAAAAATGTAAACAGTGAGTTCTATGATCAGCAGGAATCCTGACCTTCAGACTGAACTAACAGAATCAGAAAAGCAGCTAAGTATTTTGGGCTATTACGAAAGTGTGCATGGAATAACAGCAAACTATTAGCTAAAGTGAAAATACAAATCTAGAAAATGTATGTGCCATCATCCCTGCTTTATGGTTCACAAACATGGACTACATATACTAGGCACATCAAGAGACTAAACAGCTTCCACATGATATGTCTGCATAAGATCCTGGAAATAAAGTGGGAAGACAAAATTTCCAAACACAAAGGTACTGGAGCAGACAGGACTGACACACTTAGAAGCCACTATCAAGAAGAGGAGTTTGTGATGGATCAGATTATGTCAGGAAAATGGGAGAAGACTATATTTTGTACAGTGAGGTTCGAGACAGCTCTAGAAAATGGAGTCACCCTATATGGCAGTACCATGCTATGTGCAAAAATGACATGAAATCATTCAACATCAATGTAAAAAGCTCGGAGGAATGTGCAGAATCCCATTCAATCTGGAGGCACCAATCTGGAGGCATCTCAACGTGAAGCGACTTTGATCCAGAGGCTGAAAGCAAAACTAGAAAGAATAAAGCAGATTGCTGTGAATTTAGACTCCAATTTAGACAACCCATGAATCTGTGAAACTTGTAACAAGCCATGTCATGCCTAAATTGGATTTGTCAGCTGCAAATTGATCCATCAGGGACCTGACTAGACCTCTTATGTGTACACAATGTTCCAGAGGATCAATGGTTGCCAATCTAGATGTATACCACAGGTACTCAACCTCTGGGCCACGGTCTAGATCTGGCCCATGGAGCTGTGTTATCCAGCCTGTAGGGCTCCCCAAAGGTCTGGAATTTGGTGGCAGGGGAGCAGTGATGAAGTTCATTGACACTGCCCTGCTGCCAAAGTTCCAGATCCATGGGGAGCCCCACAGGCTGGATAAATGATCCTGTATACCACATCATTGCTAGTGCATGCCTGGATTTGCCTGCACAGGATTCGGTCAGTGAGTGGCTGGATTTAGCCAGCATGTGGCCAGATCTAGGTGCACTTGATTTGGCCTATGTGCCAACCCCATGGATTGTCTCCACGTGGGATCCAGCTTGCAGACCAACCCTATGCCACTCATCTGGCTTTTGGGGCCAGAAGATTGGGAGCCATTGATAAAAAATGGGTTTTAATTAAAAGAAAATCACAGGAAAAGGAAAGACACAAACTTCCTGAGAAAGACCTAGCCATACCACCAAAGTAAAATTGAAGTCTGTCTCTCTGGACAGGATGGCCTCTTCTAAATTCACCCTGCATGACTTAGATGTTAAGGAGAGAATCAAACAGGTACAGTCCTGGGAGGCAAAGCTGATGTTAATTTGTGCAATTTAGAAGTCTGGCTCCTCTTCACAGGGCTCCACCATCCCCATACCCTGTCCTTACCACACCAGATGTTTCAACATTGATCTCATTAGGTCTCCTCTGTGGGAGTCATAATCTCTATGCTACTGTGCTTAATGTTGAGGCAGCTGTTTCTTGCCATTGGCCTCTTGTCTCATTCTTCACCCCACAGGTCACAAATAGTCATACAATTTCCCCCTGCCCTTATCCTTCTGGGAGGGATTATCTTGGGCCAATGCCCCAAACTCACATTTTAGATCAGTTATTGTTTCTTCCTCTCCCAGGTCTCCAGGACAAAGCCTCACACCCACCGGATTCAATCTCATGGCTCGGATGCAGCAGCTTCTTTATTGTCCCCACTCTTCAGGTAAGTCTTACAGTATAATATTCTTCAGAGGCTCCCTGGTCAGCTGCTTACCACTGTCTCCGCTCCGTGCTCCCACGAGGTTCCCTCAGTGCTGCTCCCCTCACCGGAGGAGAGCTGACCGTTCAGTCAGCTCTCTTTTAATTTCCCGCGCCAATCAGCTGTGTGCTCAGCTGGAGCGTCCCGTCCGCTGCTTTGCCAGTTCTCCCATCTGATCCCATTAATAAGCATCCGGGGACTTGGGTGCAGCTTTTTCCCCATCTGGGCTCACTGCGACAGTAAGTTTCCTTCCCCACTTTGTTCTTCTGGTGTTTCATGGCAGGGCAGGCTTACTGCCCTTCCCAAAAATTCGTATCTTGAAAGCATGACAATTTGATTGTTTTACCATGTTTAAGAATGTACCAGTGGTAAATGCATAATCCAAAAGAAGTAACTAATGAAATGTCCTCAAAAGTCAGGCATCTTTTAACTAAATCCCATGCAGCAGGGGTGTCAAATATACAACCAGGGGCCAGATCTGGTCCATGGAGCAATATTGACTGGCCCATGGGATTCCTAGAGGGGCTAGGAAATCAGAGACAAGGCAAGTATAATGAGGTTCTGGACTTCAGCAAGGCCTTTGACACCGTCTTCCATCCCATCCTCATTAAAAAACTAGGCGACTATGGCACTGATGCCTACACAGTCAGATGGATTGCAAATTGGCTGAACGGTCATACTCAGAGGGTGGTGGTGGATGGGTCATATTCAACCTGGGGAGAAGTGGGCAGTGGAGCCCCCCCAGGGCTTGGTCCTTGGGCAACATGTTTAAATTTGCTGATGATACCAAAATTTGGGGTGAGGTGAACACACTAGTAGGGAGGGAAAGACTGCAGCAAGACCTGGATAGGTTACAGGGGTGGGCTAACAAAAACAGGATGCGTTTCAATACTGACAAGTGCA
>NW_017728950.1:67654842-67686575 GCF_001723895.1 Crocodylus porosus
CATTTGAGCCCAGTTTTTCTCCTGCCCAGGCAGGGGGTTGAACTTGAAGATCTACAAGGTCCCTTCTGACCCTGCTTCTATGATTCTATGATTCAAGCAAGGGTGGGTGGGGGGCACTCCCAAAATCTGGGGTACAGGGCCCCATGTTGGTGGGGGGTTGAGCAATAGCTGTGTTAACCCTCCCACCACCACCACTCATCCCATCACTACTGTGTGTTTGGATCCAGTCTGTAAGGAACCCTGTGGTCCAAGTTTGGCCCACAAGAAGAGCTGAGTTTGACCCACTGTCTTACAGCATTGCAAAACTGAGTAATTTATAATAGTGTTTTTAGTTCTATTTGGAAAGTATTTACTCTGCTCTGCAAACTTTGTGTCATGTTTATGCTATTATTTTAAATAATTATAAGTCTGTGTTTAATTGGACCAAAGATACTTGATGGCAAAAGGAATTTTACCTCTATCATAGCTCATATGTTCAAAGGCCTGAATTTTCTTTTTATCTGTAATTATAGTTCTTCTACAGAATTGCATGTTGACAGGGTAGTGTGTCATCTCCAAAGATACCATTCAGTGATTCAGTCTACCTTAGAATTCAGGATTCTCCTGATTCTTAGGGTGCCTATAGATGTCCTCCAATGCGTTCTAATTAAAATGCTCCGGAGTGCATCACCCTCATGTGTAATAAGCATCCTGCATTTCAAAATTGTTGTGGGAGAGCTTTAACTAAAATTCATCAAATGAGCTTTAGTAAAAGTGCGCCCACAGCCAGTTTGAAATGCAAGACACTTAATACATGTGACAGTGAGGTGTTTTAATTAGAGTGGCTTTCTGAGAACTGCTCTAATTAAAACACTCCCCCTCCTCCTCTGCTCCCAGCACATCTATGGGCACCCTTAGTGCTTTATCCTATCCACCAGAAAACACCATGAATATCAAATGCAGTTTCAGACAGTTAACGTATGTTGCCAGGCTTGGCCCTTTTTTAGGGGTCAGTATGAATAAATAAAATGTTTCTTTTCCATTAAGAGACATTTGTTCTTTGGATAGAATAATGACTCAAGAATAGGACAGAGCAGGCTAACATAAACACCATGTTTTGTCAGGGGCAGATGGTTTTGGCAGTAATATCATGCAGTGAGAGACAACACCCAAACAACCTGTACATCTAATCTTTGATCTTTGCAAGTAGATGGGACCCCCTCCATTTTGTTTCACTTCATTTCCCACTTGACCCTCATATCTTTGATATTTCCTATTCCTCACATCAGTGATGACTGTCATCTGACCCCCTGGTATTTCCAGAAGTGTTATCAGATGCTTTTTGCTCTGTGTGTGTACTTTTTTCTGTAAAATGATAAAATCACTATTGACTTTCATTAGCTACTTGTTTTAAAAAGGGTGTTACAGTGCCATGTGGGTTTTAATTACACAGATTTATCGCTTAAAAGTATTAGAACTCAATTGCCTGCCAAGCCCTTCCACCCCGAGGGTTGGGAGCAAGGCATGCACGTATATGCACCCTTCTCCCCCAACATACCTTATTGTGCCTCGCTCCCATCCTCATGGATGGGAGGGCCCAGCCCAGCCAGCTGCAGCTTCTGGGTTGGGCTGCTGCTGCCACTGCTGCAGCCACTGGGGGACCTGCTTGGCTTCCCTGGCATCCCACTTGTTCTGGGCACCAGGTAGGGAAGTGGCGAGGGTGGGGGAAGGGCAGGTTAGAGCTGCAGCTGCGTGGGGGCAGGGATCGTGAGCCTGAGGTTGGCAGCAGTGTGGAGTCCGTGCCCAGAGGGCCGGCAAGAGTGTGTAGCTTGCATGGGCAGGGTGTGGGTGTGAGGGAGGGTACAGGTGTGGGGACCCCCCCACAAGCTCCCCTCCATGGCATACAGCCCCCACTGCTGGCAGCAGCAACAGGCAGGGGCACTCAGAGCACTCATGCCTGGTGCAGGCACTGGTGCTGGCCTCCATTCAGCTCTGTACATGGGAGTGAGAAGTGCAGCCTGTCCAGTCCACCTCTATTGCAGGGGCTTTGCATGGCATGCCTGTAGCTCCCACACTCGCACAGCACTGGAGGAAGCCCTGTGCTAGAGCATGCTGCCTTCTCTGCCCCATGCCACACGTATCCCAGGACTCCATGGGGAAGCAGGAGCCCAGGGCTCCCTTCAACTTCCCACAGAGTCCCAGTCCTAGGACCTGCATGGCAGGGGAAACAGAAGGCAGCCGGCTCCCATGTGGGGCTTTTCTCAGTGCTACATGAGAGCAGGAGCTACAAGTGCACCACATTGAGCCCCCACAATAGAGGTGGGCCCAGCTGGCTGCACTCCTCACCCCCACACGCAGCACTGGCTGGAGTCACTTTTAGTGTATGATTTGGTTTTTCTCTGGTTTCAAGACAGCAATCCTCCCCTCTCAAAAGGAGTATTTCTGGGGGGCAAGGGGAGGGACTTCCAGTGGCAAAGGTCAGAGGTTAGGGGTGGGACTTCCAATCCCAATATAGTGACCAAGGGGTGGATCTACCCATGCAGCCCTCGACAGCTCACCAAAACTCTTAAGCGGCCCTCCAGCAGAAATAATTGCCTGCCCCTACTTTAGCATGCCTTACATTGGGGCTCAAAAGTGTCAAGCCAGCTGATGCTTGCAAAGCACTGGATACTTTTTAGCTTTTCCTGGCTCAACAAGTCATAGAAGATTGATCATCCATTTTGCAGAATGATCTTCTGTTTTGGAATGAGTGTCGGCAAAAATGCAAAGCAAAAGCCTTTGATTACGTTATGCTATCAGAATCTTGTAATTCTTGTATATCATTCACTCTGAATTTTTATAGCAAAAAAATCTACATTAAACATGTGTCTGTATAATCAGATACAGGTAATTCATACAGCAAGCCTGAGAGCACACAATTTACAACTAGAATCTTCTAAATATAGTTTTCTTTTTATTATAAATGTAAACAATCATTCTTTATTATGTCTTGATATGGCATGCACATTACCAGATATGCCATGCATGGGTAATTAGTCACCTTTATAAACCCCTTGGAGTGACAAATTAACCAGATTTTACCATACTGGGAAATCTCAACTATGTCCACTAGATGGTACCATCTCCATCAAGTAAAACAGATTACTTTAGCTGACTCTAAACTTTCCTTGACGTTAATAGCTAACTTGTTCAGACAATCTGTTTTTTAAAATCATATCAGAAAAAACATGAACTCTACTGTTTATTACTTCAGCAACCAGAGGTTCCAATTTAGTTGATGGTATAAAACAGTATGCATTATAATTTGGGCTAAAGCAAATATCTTTGTAACTTATCAGAACATTCCCATTCTTAGCTGAAATTTTCTGTGCTTAGTTCTGCCAATTTTTTAAATGCAATTAGGCCTCTGTGTTGTAGCAAATAAAAATATATTAAAAGAAAAGTTCTGCTTTTTTTGGCTGAGATTCCAGTAATACAGCTGAAGTATGATAAAAGTCATCACTGATGACTGATGTCTAGGATTTAATTAATACAACTGTTTCAGAATTGAATACTGTTCATATGGCTGTCCAACATCTTGACAGATGAAAGGAAATGCGATGAAGTCATCCAGTCAGTGGTGCTTGGCAGTGGTGTGTGAGTGGCAAGTCTTCCCACTGTGGCTACAGTTTGACTCGTCAGATTAGATGGAGGTTGAAGCACGCTCTGCTACCTGTCTTCCCTGTGGGCCTCAGCTCCCTGATGGCTCTCCACAGTGACTGCACCAGCTTTGACCTGGTTTCTCCAGAATGAGTGGTTGTGGGAAGGGTTCTCCCAGTTTTCAGTGGGAATGCTGAATTCCTTGAGACCTTGCCAAGGTATTTCAAAATACCTTGTCACTGTATCAGAGCTTTGGCCTTCTTCTGCATTGGGGACAGTATTATCTTACAGTGAAGTAATTAACTGTAATTAAATGTACATGTAGATGCTGACCGGAGGAATAAATTGCTTCCAGCCAGCAGGGGGCCAGACTCTTGCCTGCTGCCTAACCACACAGCTCTATACTTTCAGCACCGTCAAGCCCCATCCAGCCCCACTGCCATCCAACCTCACAACCCAGAGCCCAGGGTAGAGCAGGGCAGGTATGGCCCTGCCATAAACTGCTCTGCCCCAGCTCAAATTTCTCCTGTCCTGGGAGCACATGTACGTCCTGCACACAGGAGTAGTTTACTCTGGCTCAAACTGTTCCAGAGTTTCACAGCTTCACATAAATTTGGGGCTGGAAGGGACCTCATGAGATCATTGGGTCCAGCCCCCCTGCTCTGCACAGCAAAGACTGCTGGGGTCAAATAACTTCAGCCCAGTGTGCATTCTGTCTCCTTTTAAAGATCTCTAGGGTAGGTGCCTGCACACCCCTGACTGAGAGTCTATTCCTGAATCTGGTCTCATGAACAATGAAGAATTTTTTCCTTATATTCAGTCAGAAACCTTCTTCTAGGAGATTACGACCATTGCCCCTGGTTTTTCCCTGGGGCGCTTTGGTGAATAGTTGTTCACCTAGCCCCTGATGCTGTACCCTGATATATTTGTAAGCCACCACCAAATCCCCCCGAAGTCTTCTCTCCTCTAGGCTGAACAGTCCCATATCTATCAGCCTTTCCTCATATTTATAGTTATGTAGTCACCTCTAGTCAGAGACCTGCATTCTGAGGATTTTTAGGTGTGTAAGCAGGTTAAATACCTTATTTTGATTGAAAAATCACACCCTTTGTACCTTACACTTATCTGTGTATGAAGAGAGATAGTTATATTAATTTTATTGCAAATGAATATACTTTTATTATATATGTATATACTTATCTGTGGATCTGGTGGTTGTTGTGCTGCTGTCTCAAGGATTAAATCAGCCTGAGGACATGTTTACACTTCCAACTTGTTGCTGGTTTTTGTGTATCCATCCAATCAGACAGTTCCTGCTACCTGTTTTCATGGAACTGATTCACTTGATTGAATGCCACTTCTGTCCTGTCAGTCACTGTTAGTTGGTTGAGCCCTAGATTGTGTTGTTGAGGTGATCAGCAATTGCAGTTGAACTGTAATATCAAGAATCACTCTCCTAGAACTCTGTTCATTCCAGTGCTGCAGCTGTGATCTATTCACAGAAATATTTGCAGTATCATGAACGGCACATGTCCCTGGTGGCTGGGAGGGCATGGTGGTGGTGGGAGAACGGCAGCGATAAGCGATAAGTCTTGCAGCTGCTGCACTGTTGGCAGGTGGGGGGCAAGCACCGAGCAAGAGTCAGTGACCACCTGCAGCCACCACTGGTAGCATCAGCATTGGCCAGTGAGAATCACAGACTGCCCGCAGATGCCGCCAGCAGTGTCAGTGGCAAGGTGGCAAGCAGCGGCTGCCCGCAGGTGCTGCTGACAGTGTCAGTAGCACTTTTTTGCAGGGGGTGCAACGCCATGCTCAGGGGGTACGCATGCACCTGTGGGCATCCCCTACATATTGCCCCTGCACAGTATGGAAAAACTCATGGCCCGTTACTATCTGGAAGCTTCCCATCACGATAGCTACCAGGAAGTTGTTCAGAAGTTGGTTATTGGAAGATCTAACGTTAGGGATACTGTTATGAAGCTGTGCACTGCTATCAAGAATATGCCTTTCTATTGCTTGTAGGACTAGGTAATGTATAGGCAGTTATTACAGGAATTGCATGGTTTGGATTTTTTGATTGTATTGAACTAATTGATGGGATTTATACATCTTTCCTCTGCTTCCCATACCCAGTGTCAGAATTCAATAGAAAAACATATTTCTCCATTCCTCCAATCATTCTAGAAGGCCATGCTTAAACCCTGCTTTGCTGACTTACAAAACCTTTTCTGGATAGAAGAGAGGTTCCATACCCCAAGCAGCTGCAGAATAAAGACTCCAGTGGGTTCATCTACACATGCAGTTAATGTGCCTGAATTTTCTGCGCAGAAAATTCAGGTGCATTAAACTGTGCCTGGGCAAGCATCTGAATGTGCCTGTTGGGAGCAAATTTGTTTCCAATGGGAGCAGTTCAGTCCAGGGCTACTCCTGCCCTGATCTGCCTCCCTTCCCCCTGCCCCACAACAGCCAGGGGGAGCTCCAAGCTCCTCCAGATGCCAGCCCCAAGCTGGCAGGGGTTACGGGGGTCAGGCCTGGCTTTGGCAGGGCATGGAGGAGCTGCCCTGGCTCCAGGGCAGCTCCCTCCCAGCCATGTGGAGATAGGGGCATGTCCTGATTTCTGTATGACTGGGAGGGAGCTGCCGAGGAGCCAGGACTGCTCCCTCCACCCCACAGAGATTAAGGCTTAGCCAGGCAGCAGTTGCCCCGCCTCCACGCCCCCGTCTAGTGATTTAATACTGATTCTTGCATAGTTAACATAATTGTTAATTCCTTTTGAAGTTTTCTCCCACTAATATGAATCAGCGTTGCTGTTTACAACAGGAAATTAGTTCCCAGTATGTGCCCTTAAGGGGATTTCAGCAGGAATTCCAAAAGTAAAAATCCTGAAGGTAGTTAAATTCTGATCTTTGGTTTTGGCTCAATCTTGTTCTGTCAAAATTTTCATATTGCCCCCAGGCTCCAGGAGAGAAGACAAGGGCCTGTTACTTGGAAAGACTGTGTGAGATGTGAGAGGTCAGTAGTGCAATTCACATATTAGTAATACATAACAATGTACAGCACTCAGCATCTTAGCTCAGATTAAGTTTGACTGATTTGTGTTCAGTGCAAGATCAAAGCTCATACTCAAAGAGGGCTTTAACATTCTTGATCTATCTGTTGACCAGGGACTGGGTTGATCTCTGTCAGTGTTCTGAGGGGTTTGCAATGGGAAACTGTTGAAGCATTGGACCCCAATCCTGTGACTTTTCCCCTGCAAGCTGCACTCTTTTGTTCTAGAGGCCTTCAAGGATAGGTCCTGCTACAGAGACTAAGGATTCTCCTAGGAGAAAATTCTTACAAGGTGATGATCTACTCACTTTACGAATCCTTCCACAAAAGAGAAGTTCAGATTTGGGCCCCTGGATTTGTATGGTCAAATTTTGATTAACTGACTTATGCATTTTGGAGAAATATGTTCATGCCATCTAAATAGGAGCACATTACAGTTTCATAGACTGTCTAAAATTAGAACTGTGGTAATGAATGAAACAATAGCTTATGAATGTAAGAATGTAAAAGGCTATGGTTTCCAAATTATTTGTGGCATTAAATTTAATATGAATATCTACTTAGTTGGGTACCTTATATCATTCACAGTGTGTTGTGAAGCTAAGTCAAATATCTTCTTTGAATTAAAAGCTTTCAAATGTAGGAGTAGTTTGGCATCAGCACATGTCTGATTTACAGGTGTAGCTCTTGAGGAGATTTAATGAGGAAATATGCATAAACAGCTTGTGCATAAATAGAAATACTTTACATGTTGAAAATGAAAAAGCACATTCGCATTCTGATTAAACTTGATGGTGAAGTGATTGTATTGTCATAAACACCATGTAGATTAGAAAGAGTAAAATGTAGAACGTGGGCCAAATTTTTAACGAATTTCAGAGTGAGTCTCAATGTTACACCCAAAACTATATATGTGCATGTTTCCATGTAAGTGGAATGCATCTATTTTGCAAGTACCAACAGGCAGTTGCATATGAAAATCTTTTCTACACAAACCTCATCCAGTTTGTATCTGGTAGTTCAGGAATTTCAAGTTTTGAACAACAGGTGTAAAGTAAAGAAACATCCTAACATACTCCTAAATTTTTCTGGGTCAGTAGCAGAAGTTCCATCAGTTCTTAGGGAAAGGAAACAGTGGGGGGATGAGACAGGATTGAAACTGTAAATGTGTTTGCTCTCTCTTTATCCAGTATTAAGCTGTTATGGGAGGCCCTTGTACAGCCACACAAAGAGTGGGGACACTTCCAGTGTGGTACTCAGAACCTATTCCTCCTGTGTGACTACTTATGGACCCTTACATCAGCACTAAAAACTGAGTTGCCTTTATTTTTCTCTTCCATTCTCTGTTTCATGTAATTGTTTTCTCCTCAGTTTTCAGAAATAATCTTTAGTATTCTATTAACATGTATTCTGTTAACAAGTAATGTGTTTTCCCAGGCCACCAGAACTGCAGACATTCTTTTTCAGTGACAGATAGTCAGCGGTGGCATGTGAAAATATTATTGGGGGGGGTGCTAAGGATGCAGGGGGCCAGTGCAGGGCAGCGTGGGGCTGCCCCTCTCTCCTGCAGGGCTGCTGCAGGGCTGACATGTGGTGGTCTGTGACAGTGGTACTGGAGCAGTGGAGCCACCATGTTTGGAGCATGGGTGGGGGCTAAGCCCCATTAGCCCTGGCCATCCACCATCTATGCAGATAGTTACAAACCTGACCAGAAATAAAACATTCAGGTGAAAATTCATAATTTTTCCCATGCTGTCCTTTTTCTTCCTATGCTGAGTCTCTTTCTCTAATCCTGTTCTATGTTTTTCATCCCCCTTGTGTTATCTGTCTCTGTGAACTCACCTCTCTTACTGTTCCATTATTTTGGATGTTAATTCACTAAAAAGGATCTTAATTTATGAATTACCAATTGCAAAATAAGAGCTCTAGAAACCTTTACTGTTCTGACAAAATTAACTAGAACAGTCTAGTTTAAGCACTGATTAAAACCATGGTCTTTTATTACATTTATTATTGCAATTATTATATTGCACATTTTTCATAAAATAATAGCTCAACAATGTATATATAATGGTTAGGAAGAAATTTGCAATAAAGCCCCAGTCCTGTAAAACCTGGTGGGTCCATGGACCTAGGGCAAATCCATATGGCATATGGCAGACATCTTCACGGTTAGGGACTCTTTAATTGCCGTGTCCATGATTCAGAAGAATCCAGAATCTCTGTAATGACCCCAAAATCGGAAACTGCTGGGAGTCCCAGTTCTGCAGCAGCGAACCCGGAACCAAGAAACTACCTATCCTGAGCACTGACCACACTGGCCAGAAGCTACATGTCATATCTTGATGAGGTTTGTGGTGTGCAAACTACTATTTTTATACACAGATTTCTATAATGAACTGCTTACAGTAAAAAGGTAATAGTCTTACTACTGCTTTTGCAAGCATCTGCTATCTAGTTTTCCTGCAGTTGTGCCCCTCTGAGAAATTCCTGCTGGTCTCACCCAGACTGCCTCTTGGGGAGCCACTCTTTTGGACACTGTATTTTTAGGACGACTTAATCTATGTCACACCATAGTCCTTGGGAGTCTTGGAACCAATCCTAACCTCCCACTCAAATTAAATGGAAGCCTTCTTAAAGGCTTCAATGCTACTATTAGTATTGTGATGATGACAACTTTAATTAACAAGTGCTACTGTATCCAAGAATCTTCTGCGTTATGGGAAATTTATGAAAAGTTTGGTTTCAGTCCATTTATTCAAAACCAGAACTCAAACCAGAACTTTTATGTCAGATCTCCTCTTGGAAGTTTTCCTGGCAAATAACTGGGGAGATAGCACTAGTGTTCCAGATACTCTTGGAAGTGAGTGAAGGTGTAAGAAAACTAGAGAAAATCAAAGTTTTTGTGATGCTGCCTGTGGCAGGTCTAGAGGTATGTGGATCTGCAATTCTTTCTAATGGCCACACAAAAAGGATTGCAAACAAGGTTGTTTGTGTATTTCAGTAAGCCAGTTGCCATGTAAACCATAGATCTGCCTTATAGTCTATCTCATATGAATTTGAGCAGTTAACCCATGAACTAATCAGAGAATGAGTCACTAAGTTATAGAATCAGAAAATTAGGGTTGGAAGGAGGCCACCTAGTCCAACCCACTGCTCAAAGCAGCACCATCCCCAACAGGATCATTTCAGAGCTTTGTCCAGCCAGGCCTTAAAAACCTCCAAAGCTGGAGATGCCACCGCCTCTCTAGGTAACCCGTTCTAGTGTTTCATCACCCACCTGGTAAGACAGGTTTTCCTAATATTCAACCTAATCTCTCTTGCTGCAACTTGAGCTCATTGCCCCTTGTTCTGGTATCTGCCACCACTGAGAAAAGTCTAGTTTCATCCCTTTTGTAACCACCCTTCAGGTAGTTAAAGGCTGCTATCAAATCCCCCCTCAGTCTTCTCTTCTGCAGACTAAATTAGCCGGGTTCCCTCAGCCTTTCCCCAGAAGTCATGTGCCCCCTCACCATTTTTGTTGCCCTCCACTGGCCTCTCTTCAACTTGTCCACATCCTTTCTTTAGTGGGGGGCCCACAACTGGACACAGTACTCCAGATGTGACCTCACCAGTGCAGAATAGAGGAGAATAATTACTTCCCTTGATCTGCTGCCAGTGCTTCAATTAATGCAGCCTAATATGCTGTTAGCCTTTTTCTCCACAAGGGCACACTGTTAGCTCAGATTCAGCTTATTGTCCACTGTAACCCGCAGGTCCTTTTCTACAGAGCTGCTGTTTAGCCGGAAGGTCCCAAACCTGTAGTGGTGCATGGGATTCTTTCGTCCTAAGTGAAGGACTTCGTACTTGTCCTTACTGAAACTTTTGAGATTTCTTTTGGTCCACTCCTCCATTTTTTTCTAGGTCATTCTGAATCCTAGCTCTACCCTCCAACATACTACTCCGCCAAGTCTGATGTCATTCACAAACTTGCTTAGGTTGCAATCCATCCCATTTTTGAGATCATTAATGAAGATATTGAACAAAACCAGCCCCAGGACTAACCCCGGGGGCACTCCACTTGATACCGGCTGCCAACTAGATGTTGAGCCACTATCTGTTGAGTCTCACAATCCAGCCAGCTTTCTATCCACCTTATAGTCTATTCATCCAACCTGTACTTCCTCAACTTGCTTACAAGAATTCTGTGGGAGACTGTATCAAAAGCTGTACTAAAGTCAAGGTATATCGTGTGCTTTCACCACATCCATAGAGCCAGTTATGTCAGCATTGAAGGCAGTCAGGTTGTTCAGGCATGACTTGCCCTTGGTGAATCCATGCTGACTGTTCCCGATCACTTTCTTCTCTTCCAATTGCTTAAAAATGGATTCCTTGAGGACTTGCTCCATGAGGAAACCCACTTTACAATGTAACAAATAGGGATACATTCCAAGACCTTGACTGTACTGACCTCCAGATCCATTTCTATCCCTTTTACAAGACAATTTTGGTACTCAACAACAGCAGACTACACACAAGCTCAGGGCCCTATCATAATGGGGATGGCAACTACAGAAGACTATATTTTGGTGCATGTTGCTCCCACAATGCACCACACAAAGCAGCTGATTGTGGGCTTTCACCACACCAATTGCATAAGAGTGAATTTACTTCTCATATAATGAATTTTTGGTATATAAAGGGTCATCACATAAAAGCAAATTTGCACATATAGAACCCACATAAAGCAAGGGAAACCTGTAGTTCCTTGGATCCTCCTTTTTCCCTTTCTTAAATATGGGCACTATATTTGCCCTTTTCCAATCACCCAGCACCTCCCCTGTTTGCCACGAGTTTTCAAAGATAATGGTCAGCGGCTCTCCAATCACGTTAGCTGACTTCCTCAGCACCCTCAGCCACATGGATTTGTACACATCCAGCTTTTCTAAATAGTCCCTAACCTGTTTCTTCACCAGAGGGCTGTTTACCTTCTCCCCAAACTGTGGTGCCAGGTGCAGTAGTCTGGAAGCTGGCCTTGCCTGTGAAGGTGAAAAAGGCAATGAGCAGATTTTTCCTCATGATCTGTCACAAGGTTGCCTTCCCCATTCAGTAAAGGACCCACACTTTCCCTCACCTTCCTCTTGTTGCTAACATACTTGTAGAAGCCTGTCTTGTTACTCTTCGTGTCCCTTGCTAGATTCAACTCCAATTGTACTTTGGCTTTCCTGATTTCATCCCTGCATGCCCAAATGATATTCTGATACTCCTCTCTAGTCATGTGTCCAAACTTGCACTTCTTCTAAGTTTCCTTTTTGTGTGTAAGCTCACCAAAGAGTTCTCTGCTAAGCCAATCTGGTTGCCTGCCATATTTGCTATTCTTCCTGCACACTAGGATGGTTTCTTCCTGTGCCCTCAGTAAGGTTTCTTTAAAATACAATCAGCTCTCCTGGACTCTTTTGCTCTCAGAGTGGCCTCCCAGGGGATCCTGCCCATCAGTTCCCTAAGAGAGTCAACATCTGTGTAACCGCCGGGCCTCGACTAGTCACTCTCATGCAGCTCTCACTCGAGTAATTGGTGGTAAGCGCCTCATGGGTTCGTGTCTCCGCCTGAGCTGGTGTTTTCCCCCATGCTCGTCATCCACGACTTGTTGGACCTCAGTGTCCGGGGTCATTCATCGGGTGTGCTCGTTGACCCACGGTTCTGCCGGCGTTTACTCACAGGGCTCCACCACCCCTACACCCCGGGCTCACACCTCCTGTGGAGCAGTGTCTGGAAGGCCAACGCCTTTCTCCTGGACCCCTTAAGGCAGGGCCACCCCAGGGGGCACCGGCACTACCTACCTAACTTAAGGACCCGCTCCCTTCGACATCCCTGGAGTCTGGGAAGACAAATCAAAGAAGGAAAAAATGAAAAAATGCTCCAACACAATCCCTGGGCTCCCTACCCCTTTAACTCCTCTTCTACCCCTCCTGGGTCTCTACAGGGCACAGCGTGCCTTATCCCTAAGACTGTTTGGTTCCCTGCCTACTCCAAGGCACCTCCAGGTCCGGCGGCGATATCCACCCCGACGGCAACCCTTCCAGGGTTCCCCCATAGTTCTCCTCTCCCAGGGCGGACTTCTTCAGGTGTCCCACTGTTCCCGCACTCCCACCTGCAGTTAGCTCTGTCTCCCTGGGTTGTTCCACCATGGCCTTCGAGCGATGCTCCGGGAATCCCTTTGTTGTCCTGTCTGAAGCGCCGTCGGGGTGATCCTCCTCTTCCTGCCTGCACTCATCCTGGCTGGTCCTGCTCCCTGGGTTCTGTGGACCGGGACACCTCCGCTGTCAGGGTTAACCGTGGCTCCACTCCGTGACTCCCTGCCTGCCCCACAGCATGCGCCGCCATTTTTATCCTTGCCAGCCGGTGTTCGGCACTGACGTCACCAGCCGGCCACAGCTGGATAAACAGGCAGCTGACGAGCTGTGTGGGCTCTGTCTTCCACCCCTCATGTGCTTCACTCCAAACTGCCGGTAAGTATTCATCCTTACGGGGCGTCCCAGGACAGTCTGCTTTTCTGAAGTCCAGGATCCATACTCAGCTCTCCTTTGTTCCTGTTGTCAGTATCCTGAACTCAATCATTTCATGGTTGCTGCTGCCCAAGTTGCCATCCACTTCAACATCCTCCAGCAATTCTTCCTTATTTGTGAACAGCGGGTCAAACGGATGGCCCTTAGTTGGTCTCTCCCACACTTGCACCAGGAAGTTGTCTCCAACACTCTCCAAAAGCTTTGTAGATTGTCTGTACATTTCTGTATTGCGCCTCCCAGAAGATGTCTTGCCATGATGTATTGCCCTTCCAGCAGGGTGACTGAAGTCCCCCATGAGAACCAGGGCCTGTAATCACGAAAATTCTGCTAGCTCTTTGCAGAAAGCCTCATGTACCTCACTCTCCTGGTCTGGTGATCTATAACAGATCCTATCACCCTTGTTGCTCTCCTCTCTGACCCTAAACCCAGAAACTTTCAACAGACCTATCTCCAGGTCCATACCAGAGCTCTGAGCAATCATATGGCTCTTTTACATAAAATGCAACTCCTCCTCCTGCTCTTCTCCCCTGCCTATTCTTCTTGAACAGTTTATACCCAATCATGCAACTAATCCACCAAGTCACCATTATTCCAATCACATCATAGTTCCTTGACTGTGCAAGGGTTTCCAGTTCTTCTTGCTTGTTTCCCTGGCTCTGTGCATTTGTGTACATATACCCGAGGTAAGCAGCCAATTGCCTTACTTTGTAAGGAAGAATGAGAAGGCCTCCCCTGTTGCCCCCCATTCATTGTGCTTCCTCTGGGTCTCCCACTTCCCCACTTACCTCAGGGCTTTGGTCTCTATCCCCTGACAAACCTAGTTTAAAGCCCTCCTCACTAGGTTAGCGAGCCTGTCAGTGAAGATACTCTTCCCTCTCTTCATCCAGTGAATCCCTTCTCTTCCTGATAATCCTTCTTCTTGGAACAACATCCCATGGTCATGGAGCTGAATCCTGGCTGGCAATACCATCTGCACAGTCACGCATTGACCTGTAGGTTGCATCGGCTCCTGCCCGGGCCCTTCCCCTTGACTGGAAGGATTGCGTACATAAATAATCAGTTCAAATAAGCAGTGTAACTGTAAGAAATGGACTTGCTTTGTAAGTTATTTGCAGGACTGTTCTTTTCTTCAATATAAGTGCTGACGAACAGCAAAAGAGCTACTTAAAAAGGAGCATTAAGTCATAAAGAAATAATAGAAATACAAGCAAGTGATGGAGGCCAAATGTATTAAGTATAGAAGTGGTCACAACTTAATGCAAATATAACCAGAAAAAGTGGTGTTTTAATGCTATTTAGGGCTCTGTGGGTTGTACCAGTAAAATGTTCTAAGTAGTATATTATACATCAAGGTTCAGTGTATGAATTTCTAAAACCAAACTGATAATATATAAAATATATATATTTTTATAACTTAATATACAGGTTATTAGATTAAAGGTCATGTTTACTCTTAACTAAAAAAAAAGCTGTTATTTTCTAGTAGTGTTTTGTAACCATGCTGTAAATATTTGTCAGAGAATTTATCTCCCGGGCATACTAAAAACAACTATAAATTAATCTAATCTTTATAGGTTTGGGCACAATTTTAAAATCAATATTCAATAGCACCATTGAGTTCCTATTACTAATCCTCTTTAATTTTTTTCTTTGGATAGATGAGAATACCAGCTTATGAATACCACAGTGATTTTGACATTATGTCTTCATTTATTGCCCGCACATAAATCTCCTTGGAATATTTCTATCTAACTTTTTATTTGTGTTTCCTCCCAAAACATTAAGGTTATGTTATTGCATTTTAATCTCTTTTCTGTTTTTCCCCTAGACTTCTCTCTAAATTTATTTCCTTTCACTGTTCAGTTTTCACATGTATAGGTACATATAAAAACTAATCTGCTATGAGGTGCTTTACAAACTCTCGTACATAACATGTTGCGTTCTGTGAATTCTTATTCCTTATTTTTTGCTCATTGGGGACCAGATGATATAAAATCTTTCCCTTCTACAGTACAAAACCTCCAAAAAATAATTTTGGGCTGTATAAGCCCCAATCTTCTATTCAATTCACTTTTGGTATAACAATATACATACAATACCTTAGAACCCTGGTCAACTTACTGCTACCACCTGTTGTCAGCAACTGTAGTATAACTTTAACTCTTACACATCCACAGCTGGTTCAGAAATTGGGAGTAAAAAATTAATCTTTTTTGGAGATGGTGCTGGGCATAGTTTGTCTTTGCCTGCACTGGCAGCTGTATTGTGCCCAGAACCAATTTCCTGGAATTTGCTACAGATGATCAGGGCCAGCAGCCAGTAACAGCTAGTAGAAACAAGGTTGGAGAAAGGCACTGCTCAGAGCCATGTCCAGTAATAGCATGGTTAAGACATGCATGCTTGGATCCTTGCCTATGCGATCACTTCCATGAGAGGCAAAGTTGGTCTTCTGACACACCTTGCAAGGAAACTACATGGGCGAAGACAACTGGTAGGAATACGCTATGACAGAAAGCAGGGCAGTGTATCACTTTATAGACCAGGGATTCTCAACCAGGTGCCATGAAATGTTTTCAAGGGTGCCATGGAATGCCACACAATATCAGCACTGTTAGGTGAGGAAACAAGATTCAGAAGAAAAACCCAGAATTTTCTCATAGGAATGCATAGTGTAGACCTGTTGTGATCTTTCTGAGTTCTTTGCAATGTGAGAATTGCTCTATTATTTTTCAGGGATACAGGTTTTCGGCATGTTGGTCTAAGAATACAAGTCAAGTAGAAGGCAGGGTAGATTTGTGGATAAATATCTGTGTGTGTGCATGTGTGGCAAATCCACCCTGCCTTCTACTTGACTGCAGACTAACACAGCTAACTACATCTTATTTCATAACAGTGGTGTTCAACCTTAGACAGATACTATGTCCAAGTCTGTTATATGTGTGTGTGAATGTGTGGACCTGCGCGTGTGCATGTGTGTTTTATAGTTTCATAGTTATTAGGGGCTGGCAGGGACCTTACATATCATCAGGTCCAGCCCCCCCTGCACATGGGCAGGAAAGACTGCTGGGTTCAAATGATACCAGCAAGATGGCCGTCAAAACATTTTTTGAAGATAACAATGTTTTTCGAAGATAAAATGTATGTTGAAGTGTGGGTGTGTGTGTATACATACATACAGCACAAATTTTCATGGGCTGAAGCTCAGTTGATGGCATCTGATGAAGTGAGTTCCAGCCACAAAGGCTTGTGCTATATCTATCTATCTATCCATCTATCTATGTAAATATATGTATATACAGATAGGCAAGGCATTTGGGTATTAGACCAACAGATTAGTTGGAAAAAAGTTCTTTGCAAGCTACCCCCACCTCGCACATATTCAGGTGGTCAAATAAAAGAGATCACATCTACCCAAAGAACCTTGCCTCCCTGTGTCCTTAGACCATGGCACAACCCTGCTATATGTATATGGTTTATGTATATATGCATGCATATTTGTGTATACATGTATGCATGCATAGATATGCATGCAAATAGGTGTATGTGTGAATATATGCTGTTCTTCCTTTGCAAGTGAAGACGACTGCATGGGGGAGAACGGAGAAAGGAGACAGGAAAGAAAAAGGGAGGGACAAAAGAGAAAAAGGAGAAAGAAGAGCAAGGAAGGGGGTGGAGGCTAGGTCCCCTGGGTAGGCAGGTGATTTACAAGCCCAATCTTTGCCCTGAACAATCTGCTGCAGCAGAAGGGGCAAGGGATGAGGACTGGACACTAGAGGACTCATGTCCAGTATACGTCTATACGTGTGTGTATGTATATATATGTGTGTGTGTATATGCATGTATAGAATCTATACGTTTTGGGTGAGTTCTTTAATCATTTGGAATTAGTTCTCGAATTTATATGTTTTGGGTTAGTTCTTAAGGTGCAAACCCTCCTGCCTCGTGCCCCTGGAGAGCAGCTGGCTGGGAGGCTCCGTTTGCTCGGCAGGAGGCTGCGTGGCCCTCCCCATAACCCAAGTTTTCCGCTCCTCCCAGGCCGGGACAAGGGAGGCAAAGAGACGCCCCACCCCGCACCAGGAGCCGCCCTGTCCTCTCCTGTCCCGTCCCGGGGGCTCCGGGCCGGGGTCCAGCTGCGCTCTACACTTGCGACTCCTGGCAGGATGGGGGCGGGGAAATGGTCCGCGAGCCCCGCCCCCGGCCGCAAGTCTCAACGGCTGCCCCATCTGCCCCGGCTCGCGCGCGTCGCCCCATAGATGGTAGGCGCTGAGCGTTTCTTCTGCGCTTGCGCAGTGGGGCGGGGCGCGGCCTGAGCGCAGGGCGGGGGGGCCTGCAGTGCGCTGCTGCGTGCGGCGGCGGCGGCGGCGGCCGGGCCGGGCCACCATGGTGTTTGAGTCGCTGGTCGTGGACGTGCTGAATCGGTTCCTGGGCGACTACGTGGTGAACCTGGACAGCTCCCAGCTCAAGCTGGGCATCTGGGGAGGTAGCGCGGAGCGGGGGAAAGGGGTCCTGCCTCGGCCGGGGCAGCCGCCGCCCGTGCGAGGCCCCCCGCCTAGCTGCGTCTTGTGGGCGCTGCCCGCGTCACCCCTGCAGCGCTGGGGGTGGGGGGATCCACTGGGACCGCAAGTGATTAATGGGCCTGGCATAAGGGGGAGGGGACCCGTGCTCTGCACCTGCCCGAGTCGCCTGTTTTCCGGGCAATGGACATGGCAGGAATATGGGCGCCAGGCAGCCAGGGAGTACCTACTATGCCTGGGCTTTACAGCCCTTTTGGCTCCCAACTTCTTGGTGAGGAAACTCCAGCCCCTGCCCCCATGGCGTCCCCTTTTGGGCCTTGCTCAGCATGTGGGTTGCATGTGCCCTCCCTGGGCGTTCATCAAGATTGAAGCTTGCCAGGCAGCGCTGTGCGGTCGGCTGGACCCTGTGGTCACGCAGGTGGCTACCCGAGATCTTAGTCTCCTATGGTGTTGCTTTGAAGCATCCATATGCAGGTTTGGGAGTTGGTATCTGAGGCTGTATTAAAGATTGAGAGAGGGTCCTGCTGCAAAATTGTCTTCTAAACGCTCCTCCCCACTGCCGAGTTTGGAACAGAAGCACTGCCAGCCTGAAAGGAATGTGTACTACATGTAAAGGCAGAAGTGACAGGGTTGATTATTTTTTTTTCCCCCTTTTCAGACACCAGTGGTGACCAAAATTAGCACTCCTCTCCCCCACAGTCCATTCCCCACTCCTTAATGTTTCCAGCTCAGTTCAGTAGCACTGAAGAAAAGACAAGTGAAATTGAACCATGTTTGTTTACTTGACAGCATAAATTTGCCAGGCAGTGTTTTAACTTTGGAATTTTTCCTTAAAATTTTCAGGAGTGGTAAATGTGTGGGTTTTTGGAAAAAGCTGTTAGGTCCCTTCCATCAGAGGTGTCCATTCATCCCACACTTTTGCCAGGTCTGTGGGTTGAATGTAGATTGTAAGTCTTCTCACACGCCAGATAACCTGCGTTAGCAGCAATTCCAGCGCAATTCCAGAACCCGGGGCACGAATGCTGCTGCTGCTCACCCTCTGTTTTCCTCTGTTGCTGATTTTAGTCACCACTGATGTCTGAAGACTCTGAATTGGCAGCAAGTAACAGAGCAGGGCAGAGCGCAGCAGGCCCCAGAATGGTCAGTTGGACAACCCTGTCTTAAATCATTGGCTTAGTTTTTTAAGCCTGTACAAGCATAGCTCCAAGAAGTGATTTATGTCAGAAGTAACACCTTGATGCAAGTAATTTCTTAAAGCTGCACTGGCATCCAGATTCACTCAGCCAAAGGTGTCCAGGAATTGGAAAATAAACAGAAGCTTTATTCTCAGTGGAGTAGGGATAACTCAGTTCAGGATACTAACTAACATAAGTCATGCACAATTCAGAATTTAAGTGATAGTTAATAGAGACCCTTTGATTTTAGGCTGGCAAGAATCCCATCTGGCCAGCAGGTGTCAGCACACATATTAGGAGTCAAAATCCTCCAGGATTTTTACATCTCTAGGGCTGAGGCTTGTTTTCTTAGTTAGATATTCATATGTTTAGATCAGATTCTGGAAACTTCCCATGATTCGCTACTACGCAAAGACCTTTCTTTCTTCTTTTGTTTTCTAACATTGCTCCTTCATCTGGATCCACCTCTAAAGTAACATCTTGTGAGAGGAAGATACTCTGTCTCTGTGAACACATAGTCTCTGAGCATTTCTAAAGTTGGAGCAGCCCAGTTTCTGCTGGTCTGATGATAACAGACCCTATACCATTACATGTAATATACACTGAACACACAATAATGGTATGTGAATTAAAAGGACTGGGTTATTAATAAACATGGAATATATCCAGTATATTAATTACTCACTTTGCCACTCTTGTGTTCCAAAAAATAGGTCATTTAATATTAATCTTTACGGCTTTATACAGGGGTATGCTTTTGCCAACCATAGTGTATCAGTCATCATGTGGTCATGGGGTGGGTAGAGCCTGAACTTTTAATGTAAAGTGCACGAGTTGCCTATTTTTATAAAAACTTGCAGGTTGCCTACATAGATCCCAGAGGGCAAACTTTCTTTTCCCTTTGCAAATATTCTTAAAGATGTGTCCCCCTTGTAGTTTACCCGCACAATATTGGTCTTTGCACTAGTGAATTTAATTTACTTAGCTTCTTTTCAACTGAATAGGAATTTTATCTTGGTGGGAGAGACATGCAGTTTTAAGATTCAGCTGCCAAAGCATGATATGTCATCTGACTTCCGGATTAGTCAGTTACTCACTTTGAAACAGAATCAATTCTGTCATTTAAAGAAATTTAGACAAGTTTTTTCTTACTTTCCTATCTTGTGCTGGACTACATCCAACTTTCACTTTGATGTTTATATGCTTACAATATGTGATGATTGCCATGCATTTCCGTAGAAAGTTTTACGTGTACTGGCTTACTTTGATCTAATAAACAAGTATCCTGCTCTTATTCAGCAGGGTATATTGAAAATTAATTCCATCCAGTTGATTCACTGGACTGATACAACATTTTAGCTGTGTCCTAATGAAACAGCATCAGTAGGGGAAATGTTGGGTGGGAGGAGGGATGATTTCCTCTGGTTCCTTCTGTTTTGCTATTTTAACTTATTTAACATTTATTTTGTTGCATATTTTGCTTTTATACAATATCCTTTCATTACAAAAATTCTCCAAGGCTTGGTAAAAGACACATTCCTCCCATTTAAATGCTTGCACTGCTGCAGTGAATGGTGGTAGTCAGTAAGCCCTAATGATCTTAGTCATAGGATCATTAATGTTTGCTGCTAATCTTGTGTTCTCAGTAAAATTTAATAGTTTAGAACTAAATTCTCTTAGGAAGAAAAGACTTTCTTAGCATGGTATTGAAATATGATGAATTTACCATCCTAAGACTTAAGGTACTACTTTCAAACAGTATTCCCATCCCATTTAAACATTTGCTTGGATACAAACATAGGACTGGAAAGGGCTGCCTGGGCCATCAAATTCAGACCCCTGTATTTGCTAGCAATCACTTGCCCAAGAATTTCCCAAAATCTCCATTTCATGCTCTCATGCACAACTACAAGACTTAATACCTGAAATACTGTGAATATCCTAAAACAGTGGTGGGCAGCCTTTTTGGCAGGGTGCCACAAATTAGTCCTGTACCGTCCCTGAGTGATACTCCAGTCCTTTTCCTCACCTGATCTGCTGCTCTGCCCAGTGCTTCTTGCTTGCTTTGCTTTATGACCTGCAGCATCTGCAGCTGCATTGTCTGTCTCCTCCCTGATCTGCCATGTGCCACAAGAAGAGCCTGCTCATGTCACTTGTAGCACTTGTGCCACAAGTTGGCCACCCTTGTCTTAAATCATGTCATAAGTGAAAAAGCAGATGAGCCAATGGCACTGCCCATGCCTAACCCCTGTAGTTACAGGACCATAATTGGTTAATATATTCAGAACAGCGTAGAAAAAGGACTGTACCCCTCTGCTATATAAGAAGGCAAAACTTCCCACAGACTGTGCCAGTCTGATCTAACCCCTTTCTAATAGCCACATTTAGTGATGGCTATGGCCCTGAGTGGTGAGCAAGGTTCTCCAGCCAGGAGCCTCTGGGTTTTTTAAGTAGTGGCAGGAGCCTCGATGCTCTTGATTTAAAAATCTTTGCCCCTTAGCTGTGGCCAGTGTCCCAGTACTTCAGAGGAAGGTGAAGAAAAAAACAAAAGCCTGTAGCTTTTATCAGCGCATCCCCACAAGTATGCACATATATTTCTCTGGGAACAAATAGCAGCAGCACATTCTTGTGCATGCTGTGGTGTGTGGCAGGTGGCTCCAGGTGGGGCCAGCACCTGGTAAGGTCCCAGCAGCCTTACCTGGGGGCCTCCCAAGCCTCCAGTGGTGATTTGGGCATCCAAAGCCTGGCCAGCAGCTGGAGTGTGGCTCTTGCTGGCCAGGCTCTGGTTTTGGGCGGTGTATGCTGCTGGATACTGAAATTTCCTGTTACCTAATTTTGCTCCTGCACTGCAAATATGCAGCATGGCAGACAGATTATCAAAAGGGTGTGAGGCACCACAAAGCGCACGTATCTACTCAAGGGGACAGAGCCTATGAAGGTAAAAACATCTTTTTTGATTTGGTCAGCTAAACAAATTAGGCTCCTTTTAATCTTTCATAAGAAAGCTTCTTCATTCTCTCAGTCATTTTAGTGGGTCTTTGAAACTGTTCTAGTTAATCTTTGTGGGACTTTGGTGACCAGAATTGCATGTTGTATTCCAGGTCTGCAGTCTTACTGATGACTTGCACAATGGTACTAGTATCTCTTCCTCTCTCTCTTTTTTTTTTTTCCTACTAAATGTACCCTAGGGTTGTATAAGCTTTTTTCACAGCTGTGTCACTCTGGCTCTTGGTGGTCCTGCAGTTGGTGAGTATACCTAGGTACCTTTCTTTTTTAGTTTTCTCCAGGCTCTGCAGCCTCATCTTATAGTGTAAATTCTTTTTATTGGTCCTTAAGTGCATGACTTTGAATCTTATACTGTTAAACTTCACTCTTTTTAATGATCCATTTTTACAAGATTATCCAGGTCTTGATTATCCAGGTATAATCAAGTTGTTTTCCTTATCGCCAGTACTCCCCAGTTTAGTGTCATCTGCAAACTTTGTGAGGGTACATCTAGTTGCATGACTAAGGTCACTGATAAAATGTTAATAGGCTAAGTCTTAAGACTGACTGATCCTTGAAGTGAATGTTCTCTGGTAAAAAATAAATAAATAAATAAATCACGTTTCTACATAACCTACTATAGTCTCCCTTTAATCCAACTCTTTATCCACATTGTAGAATTTGTAGCAGTAATCCTGTCCTCTCCAGTTTGGCCAGTAATTTCCCAGAAGGCATGGTACCAAAAGCTTTGTTTAAGTCTTTATGCATTAAGTCTCCTGAATTACCCTTATATGAGAAGCTTATCTTGTCAAAGAACAATGTTCTATTAGTCTGATACATTTTCGTTAAAGTATGTTCTTCGTTCTGTTTCACTTTCTGTTTACTTCCATATTTGTTAACCGAACTAGTTTATGCTGTTTCATGTTGAATTTAATTTTAAGAAATACCATTTTCATAGTGAAGACAAGGTGAAATACTCGTAGTCATAACAACCCATGTCTTCAACCATTTCATGATGGCCAGTGCACTATTGTAAACTTCCTCTTCACTTTTAATTTCAAACACAATTTTTAATCATTTGAAGGTGTAATATAAGCAGGGATCCTGGTTACCTCTGATTAAAAAAAGAAAAAAACCCAATTTTTGGATTAAAAAAAAGTAATGACAAATCCACATTTTTCTGTGATTAAAATGAAATGCCACTAATATAGATGCTACAATGAACAAAAGTACTAAAGCTTTCTGTTTTTGTAGGCTCATGCTGCTTGGGTTGAGCTTGATAATCATAACCTGTTGTAATTAGATACCGTTGAAAATAGTACTTGCATAATTGCATATGTATATGGTTGTCTTACTTGCATGTACTGCAATGTTGTGGGGGGGGAGGGAAGAGGAGGGATAGTTGCAAAATATGGTCTGCAGGCCAGATCCTGCCTGAAAGGCAGTTTCATTCGGCCTGTGGGCAGATGCCTGCCAATTCACTGTCTCTGGCTCAGCCCCAAGCTACCCCTGCTGTGCTTGTATGGGGCTGAGCCCCACTCACTCCTGCAGGGGCAGCACATGCTGTACTTTAACCTTTGCTAGCAGGATGGCCTTGACCATGGCCTCGCAGGCAGGGAAGGTTGGGGGTGGTGGTGGTTCTCCCCTTCCCCACACACAACCCCCCACAAACCCCATACCCACCCATCCACACCTCCCCACACACCCACATATATATATATGCCCACATATACCTATAGCCCCCAACAAACTCCATGCTCCTCCTACCCCTCCACATACCCCTGCACAATATATGAGTAAAACTTCATTTTAAGCTATTATGCAATCATTTCTATATATACAGTGCAAACGCACACAAATCAGACAAAAACTATTTTAAAATAAAATTAAAATATGTTATTGTAGGGGGGGGTGTATGTGTAATTTATTCTTTTTTCTGGTAGCAAGATGGTAAATCCCCTCCCCAAAAGGAGTATTTCCAGGGGAAAGAGAAGGGACTTCTAGTGGCAAAGTTCAGGAGTTAGGGGCAGGACTTCCAGTCCCAATATGGTGACCAGGGGACAGGGTACCTATCAAGGGGTGGGGCTACTCTTGGGACAGGTCACCAAAACTTGTTAAGCAGCCTTCCAGCCAAAATAATTGCCCGCCCCTGTGTTAGTCTGATATTTTCAGAGAACTTGTACATAAAGTTGAATTTAGCAATGTCATAGACCCATTTAGTCTGTTCTACAGCTGGTAGTGTCCCAGTATGATCCTTGTATTTTTACATGTTGATTCTAAGAGTGTTTTCAGCACTGTTCATTTTAATGAAGTATTACAACCCTTTTCACTGTGGGCATAAAACCTCAGGAGATAAGGAGGTTTGTGAATTTAAGAAACTTATACACTTTTTTCTTAAATAGCATGTAGGTTTACTGCAGGCATCATGCTGTTGAGTTTTATCAAAACTTATTGAAGCATGTAGCTTTCTCTAGTGAGTAGGTATAAGAATTCAAGAATTAAATAGGATTTAAATCGTAAACAAAAATGGGTGTCAGTTTTGTGTGTTATCTATGATAGTGGATTTTTAAATCTTTGAGCTAGTTACTTCTGAAGTTCTGGGACATTGTATGGGGACTGATGCTGTAGTAAGATGTTATTCATATTTATACAAATATGGCTGAATATTCTCCTTTAAATACAGCTTATTAATTTGCCTAATCTAGTCCTCTACTCACTTCTTTCTTTGACATTTTTAGTTCCCATGGACGCTGTTATGCATCTTATTTAGCATTGTGACCTCACTGTAATAAGCAGGGATCCAGGTTTTCAGTTTCCCAGAGAAAGTTGCAGATTTTCCCCTTCGTATGGCAGCTCCACTGCTGTTCAGCAGGAGGCAAGACAGGTGCAGTTAGACCTGCATCCTGGTGTAGGGGTGCGCTGCTGGTGTGAGGGAGTGAGTGGGAGGGGGTAGGCAGGAGCAGCAGGTTGGGAGTGGGGCACCAGCAGGACTGGGGAGGGGCTGTGGCTTGAGAGAAAGGGACACCAGTGCATCAGAGCTGCTCAGCACCACAGAGCAGGGGTGGGGAGGCAGCTGCAGCTGGACCTGTCTTGGTGAGCAAAAGGGGCAGTGGAAGCTATGCTTTTCTATGATTAAAAAAAATAAAATCAAGCACCAAAATATATAGGTATTAAGAATTTGTTTTTTATAGTGATTGATGCATGGGTAGGCTTCCAGATTGCTTTAAAGTGGTTAATATGTCAATAAAATATTATATACTGGCACTTCATTTTAATCATATTACTTGGAAGAGGAAAGGAAAATGGTAGATATGAAGTGACTTTATTTTAAACTCCCTGAAGTGCACCAAGCTTTTAATAAATAAAATATCATCTGCGCAAGATTGTAACTCTTAGGTTCTGCACCTACCATGTGACTTGTTCAGGTGACTTCCTAAGTTCTTAAAATATTTTTTTTTACTCTGACACTTGTCACCTGTTTACCCTTTGAACAGGTGAAGTCATCTAATACCCAGCTAAGGCAGCTCATGTCATACCTCATTTTTGTCTTTCCAGTCAATGATGCTAAGCCCAAAACGCATGTTGTTGAATTATTTATGTTGTCCTTGTATACCTTCTATTTTGGGTGCACATGTTCTGCAGGTTCCCCCAAGGCTCATGCAGTGCTAGCACTGCTTGATTAATCTGTTTACAAGGAGGAAAAGTTACCAAGTAGTATGGGATGGACCTAACCATGCATATTTCTATTTCCTCTCTTAATTTTTAGATGGGGAGTTCGTGTCCACAGGTAGTTCAGCCTTCTACTTTTGATAGCTACATATGGTTAGTTATCTAGGCAGCTTCTTTTCTTTTAGTAAGATGGAGAATTTTTCTTCGTTGATGTTGTTGCCTTACCTTTACCTTCATCTTCCACGGGTTTAATCTTCACTTTGAAGACTAGTATCCCCAGATAAGTGGGTTTTAACTCTGTGACGCTTTTTTGGTGAACTTCTATCAAAGCTCCTGCCTCTGTTGCTTATAGGAGGTGCATGTCCCTTGTATATGTTTTTCTAGAACTAAAAATATCTAGAGAAACTCATCTCAAAATATTTTTCATTGATTTGTCTGTAACACTGTGCCATCCAGACACCTGTCCTTTCTGCAACTGGAGGGGAGCGGGGGCTAGTGCAGTGGGGGCCAACAATTAGGCCCATGCCCTCTTCATGTATTACTCCAACCCCCGTTCCTGGCACCACTGACCCTCCTCTACAGTAGCCCTGTTAATTTGGTGGTGTTTGCTTGACTTCAGTTTCTGTTGTCTGTTGTAGGAAGATTTCTTTTGGATGATTCCATCAAAAATTATCCTTTGGAAAGGATGGGGAAGTAAAAGAAAAGCGTTTCCTTCTGTAGCATAAGAAACCAGTTTGCCTTGCATGTTTTGTACAAAAAAGAGATTTATTTTCCTGTCTTAGTCAGAAATTTCAGAAAACCTCATGTTTCCTGTATAGGTACATCTGAAGCTTCTAAAGAATCAAAGGCCAGATTTTTGGGGGGGCATGCCCATGTACTGGGACTCTAAGCATAGGCTGGCCTTGGATGCAGTATGGATAGTACCATACTGCCCTTAGGACCAAGCACTTGTTTAACATGCTGTCATGTGGTACTGAATGCTAGTGGGTCAGCAGTACCTAGCAGAGTAATTTTCTTCTGTACCATTGATCTTCCGCAGTACTGGCTGAGTTGTCAGTCTTTACCTGATTCTGCATTACTATTTGGGAATATACAGTACCAAAGTAAACAGGAACCACTGATGATACCATAATCATTGACAGAATCTGTCTCAAGGGTAGGCGAATATTCAGGCTAGAGGGCCACTTAAGGAGTTTTGATGAGTTGTTTGGGTGGGGCTGGAGAGGATGCTGACCTGACCTCGAACCCCTGTCAAGATTGTTTATAGCCCAGGGAGTGGGGCTGGGGAGATGCCAACTGATCCTATCTGGCCCTGGGCCTGTCCTCCCTGCACCTCCCACTGGTAGCGCTGGATGGAGCAGGTGGGTGGGTGGGGTCTACATGGAGATGGCCCGAGGACCCCTGAGGACAGGGCATACTTGGCCAGGCATGTGGGATGGGCAAGGAGTGGCATCTGGGAGTGGGACGGGCAGCCAGGGCCAGGATCACAGGGTGGTGACAATGTGTGGCAGGGGCAGAGCTGTGATCCTCCCCTTGCACGTCCTTCAACAGGTGCTGGCAGATGATACAATTGGGGTGTGGGGCCCAGGGCAAATCAGCCCATGCAGGGCCCTGACCCCAGACAAAAGGAAGCCAGCAGCAGATTTGGTGGCGGGGGGAGGAGGGGGAGTGCTGAGCAGCTGGACATTAAGCCAGTGGCAGCACGGAATTGCCACAGCTGCTCCCCTGGCTCCACGGGGCCCCCCAAAGCATGGGGTCTGGGGCAGTTGCCCTGATTCATGTCTGTGTCCCTGGGGTGACCTAGGGTGCTGGTTTGCAGGGACATGCAGGAAGTAGCGCAGCTCTGCCCTGGGCCCCAACCCTACACTGTCACCATCTTGAAATCTTGGCCTCGTGCACCTGTCCCACTCCAGGATGCTGTTCTCTGCTTGTCTGTGACCTCATCTCATCTGCCCGGCCCAATGTGCCCTGCTCATGGGGGTCCTGGGCTGGACTCCATGGAGAACCTGCCTGCTTCATCTGATGCCCTTGGCACTGGGGGCAGGGCGGACTGGCCAGGGTGTCTGGGTAGCGGGGCCAGGTCCGGCAGTTGTGGCGGAGGCACTGGCAACCAGAAAGAGCCACTGCCACGGTGCTGTTGGGTAACTGAACCTAGCTGCTATGTCACTTCTGCCACCACTGTGCCACCTGTCCCTGCAGTCTACAGCTCCCAGTGTGCCCAAGAGCCATGCATGGGGATAGGGTGGGCTGTGCTCCACACTAGGCAGCACCTCTGTGCCTGGGGGTGGAGGGACCAGCCATAAACACCCTAGCCTGGGCTTCCCTTGCACTTGCCCTGGGTGGGGCTGCAGGACCTGCCATGACCTGGATAGAATCACTTGGTGGGCCGGATCCAGCCCGCAGATGGTATTTTGCCTGCCTCGATCTACCTAGTATAGTTGTGTAACTACAACAATTAGCTGTAGCTTTACTACAGCTCTTCTATAATTAGTACTAATGCATTGCCAACATGTTCACAGTCAGTGTTGAGAATAAGCCTACGTTCTTGATTAGTTTTTAGGCTGGGGTGGACAATTATTTGGGCCTACAGGCCACATAGGGAGTTTGACTGAGTTGTTGCGGGCCAGGCCAGAGCCCTCCTTCCTGATCCGCCCCCCCCCAGCAGCTCATGAAAACTCCCTACGTAGAATGGGACTGTGGGCAGGCAGCTTGTGGTGTTCAGGAGCGGGAGGGGCGGGTGAGGCTGGGTAGAATTGGGGGTGGTGACAGTGTGGGCCTGGGGCAGAGCTGTAATCTGCTGCTTGCACATCCCTGTAATGGGTGCCAGTGAATTGTGGCTCTGGCCTGGGCTCTACTCTGCTATCACTGCCCCAGGATCCCAGATGCAGCTCCCCATCCCATCTGCCTGGCCATGTTCGCTGCCTGGACAGGTCCCAGCTGGTCTTCATGAAGGCAATGGAATGATGCGGTGGTGACAGCAGAGGGCATGGGTAGAGTTGCGATCCAGCTTCCACACATTCTGGTCCTGGCCCTGTGCTGTCATTGCCATGATCCATGGAAGCAAACCAGGAAAGCCAAGGCTGCAACTGAACTCCAACTAGCTTCGAGCATCAAGGACAATAAAAAGTCCCTTTTCAGATATGTGCTTAAATCTTCATTTGGCATTGGGAGTATGCCCAGACTAGGCTTCTTTACTAACAAAGGGATTGTTATCTTCTGTTCTGGTGCAAAAGTAACTTTTAGGTAAACAGGTTGTAGCTGTATTGGCAATTAAAGATTTTTTTGGCAAAAATCTAGTTTGTCTAATAAAAGACATCACCTCTACCACGAGTTCTGATTCCTTTTAGGTAAATGGTATTCAATGTCACTAACAAATTTAATTTTCTTAAACTGGAATTGGAAATTTCTCTGTTTCTGCTGGTTCTGTGCGGTACTTAGAGATAACAGCAAGTAAGTTGAGATGCAGCTAGTGTGTAATGCTGTACTTATAACTTGGTCTTTGCAGTTTGATGGAAATGTTCTATGTTTTGTTAATACCACTTTCCAGATTAGAGAATCTTGTCTGTAGGGAGGGGTAAGTCAGTCCTCTAAAACTACCTTTTTCAGTTGACTTGTTTTGAATATTTTTTTTTTCCTTCCAAAGTCTAGTGGTTTTTAATCAAAACGCAGAATTTTTTGACTGAGTAAGTCTCTCTTTAACATTGCTATTTGACCTTCAGCCATTTGACAGTATTGTGAATTCTGCTAGCTTGCATGGGTTGCAGTTTAACTTCCTTCCTCACAACCTGGGGCAATGGTCCTCCCTCAACTTGTAATACCTTAGCTTTTGAGATGATTGCTATGTAACAATGGGTTATTTTTCCTTCATGGTTGCTCAGAAGGAATCTAAATAAAAAGTTTATTGGACTAGAAGAGCAAAATTCTACAGTCAAGGTACAACTAATGAGAGAGGGAGAGAGAGAACTTTATTGGGTTGTGCCCATAGGCCTCAGGTAGGGTCAGTGACTGAAACCCATGTAGATTCTGGACCTAGCATAAGCCTAGTTCATGACGGTAAGTGCTTAAACTTCCATTTTAGCTATAAGTGTTAGCATGGGGAAGTAGAATGAAGTCAGCTGGTCAAGGCTACAAATATTGGGTTGGGTCAGGTGAAAATAAATAAATAATTGGTTTTTTGGAAAACACTGATGGTAGTTAGAAGTAACAGCTTCAATAACTTGATGTTTTATCTTTTGATGAGATATTATGAATAGATGGTTCAAAGTCTATTAAAAGACAGTGTGTTTTGTTGATGGAATACTGTAAGGCAGAAATGTTTCTTGTTGCTGGTACAGATAATTTTCAGGGGTCTGTACAAAGCTACGAAGTGGCTAAAGCAAGAGGCTAAAGCCTGTTTCTAAGTGACCCTAGAATGAACCTTTGGAGACATGACACGAAAAGCATGAAAGCAAGTAACGTGTCTAGCTGACCCAGATCAGATTAAACAAAGCACAGAGTCTTAAATTAGATGATCCAAATATGTAACATAATAGCTTTAGTGTATATAGAAATGATTAGTGTAACCAAATGCATTATTAAATATTGTTTTATAATAATTATTTGTGTTAAGATTCTTAAATAAGATGTAAAAACAAAGCAGCCTGGTCAATAAGAACTATAAATAAGATGCAGGGAAAATGAGACAGCACTGAACAGCATTCCATGATGGCAAAGCGAAGGAGATCAAGAATCCTTCTCTCCAGAAACATAACTTTTGTATGGACATAAATACCAACTAATAGACACCTTTGAATTGATACAAGAGAACTTATTAAGTATAGTTCTCAAAGTTGTAGAAAAACAAAGAAATATGAATAAAAAGAATCAGAAAATTGTATTAGAATAGGCCAACTAAATATAGGGTATAGGCTGGAGGGAAAAGTGTGGGGGGCAGACTACAAATTCAAGACTTGGTACCAGTCTATATGTCAGCTCCTGAACCACCTCCCCATCCTTCCTCTTGCTGTCCCAGCTGATGAGAATCTATATTATGTTATATTATTTTTCAGACTGTCTAGTTGGACATTACAGTAAGTGTTTGTTGTTGTATTTTTGGGGCATGACAATAAAGGGAGAGGGTGTAAATTTGTTTCTTGCTTTGTTTTTTCTCTTGACTTAGTGACAATAATTAAGGGAATAGTAGCTGTATCTTAATTCTGTGTCTGAGCTTGCAAAAGGGGTTCTGATCAATCTTGTCTCTCTAGAAATTGAGTGGTAATGAGTTTTTGGTAACAATGCCCAAGACTGACATAAGTTTCCATGGAAAATTAAGATCATTACAATTTACTTTCTGCTTTCAAAGCAGTATTTTTCATTGATCTTGTCTTTTTCTAACACAGCTCTCAGTATGTGTGTAATATAAAGATTAATAATTCAAAACTGCTGTACATATTTGTCTTTGGAGAGCAGATGAAAGAAAACACATGAGACATGTGCCTGGTGATTAAGGTGCTGCTGGAAAGCACTTAGATACCATAGTGACAAGTACAGAAGTGCTGTGCAAAGCTTTGGTAGCCAATTTGATTTGGAGGAGATTCGGCCTGATTCAGTGGCCGTATCTCCAAATCAAATCGGGAGACCAATAAAAGCTCTGAATCGAATCAGAAGCTTCTGGATCGATTCAGAAAAGATTTGGCGTAATTTGGAGATTCAGTAATAGACTAAACAGGCAGCAGTCCTCGGTGATGCTGAACACGGCTGCCTCCAGCTGGTAAGTCTGTTGTTGTGGGGAGGGAAAGGGTGTGTGTGTGGGGGGCAGATCAATGCCCCCCAGCAAGGGAGGGATTGGGGCTGGGACAAGCTTCCCAGCCGGGGCAGAGAGGCTCAGGACTTGGTGGTGGGGGCTTCCCCTTCTGTACGCCGCCAGTCCGGGATGGCATGGGAGAAGACATGTGTCTCCGGATCTGCATGGGGCAGGCTGGGCCAGGCTGCACTCAGGATGGGCGGCAGAAGGCACTGAGAATGGGGTTTATGCCCTCCCACCGCTCACTTGGCCTCCCTGTGTCTCCTGGACAAGCTGCAGCTTTGCCTGGTCTGGGCAAGCAGTGGCAGGGCCTGGGGGCAGGCACATGCACCTGGATCGGGCCTGGCCTGGTGGCAGGAGCTATGGGGAATTTTAGGGTGGTAGCAGCCCCCCCCCC
>NW_017728950.1:67686675-67706847 GCF_001723895.1 Crocodylus porosus
GGCCAGTTGCCACCCTCCCCCCTCTCCCTCAGCCCCACACACCCCTAGGGATGGCTTTGCTTATGCCCCCTGGCCCCAGCTGGGCAGCTTGTCCCAGCCCCAATCCTTCCCTCGCTGCGTGGGTATTGATCTGCCCCCACTGTCCCTTCCCTCCTCCCTCCACCTACCACAACAGATTTACCAGCTGGAGACAGCCAGCTGTGTCCAGCATGGTGAGGACTGCTGCCTGTTTAGTCTATGGCCAAATCACTGAAGCAGTGCCGAATCTTCAGATCCGATTCAGCCGAATCAAATCACCGATTTGAATCACTGTCCCTCTGAATCAGTTGAATCTGAATCCAAAGTGAATACTTGCTGATTCACACAGGCCTAAAGTACAGTATATTAACCTGTGTAGATCATATTGCTGCATAGGTGGTGGTAATGTAAATATGACAGGGTGGATAGATAACACAATTGCAGGACTTGTGTATTATCTGCAGAATTGTTGGGTCTGATATGGGAGAGTGCAGTTTTGGTCGCTTTATAGATTTTCAGTATTTTTTTGGTCTGCTTCCTAAAGCAGATGCATTTTGGCAGTTTGTTCTTGTTCGTATAATGCTTCAGCCCACGTTCTAAAGGATTGTACTTCTTGCTTATTTCTCAGATATGAAAATATTTGATACAACTCAGTTTGCTTGCTGTCCTTCAAAAGGCTCATATTTTCATATTCTCTCACTGTATTTTTCCCTCTTGGATGCAATCTTAGCGTACTTCAAGAATTTTGTAATTAAGCAAGGAATGAAGGACAATTGGGACTGCTTGGTATCTTTCATGGGGGGTGGAGGGATGAGCCACAATGGATGTAGTTCAACACAAGAAGGCATTCTATCTCTGAAATGCAAATATGTAGATGTGAAGCTTTATAAGAAGCATTACTAATAAACTTTTAAAGCCAAAACTTTCTCTCATTGTTTTTTGAATGTGATGCATTGTACGTTTCTTGAAAACATAAATTTCTGTTTGTCTATCTGCATAGCTGTGATGCCAGATTTGATCATTTTAGTAGATTTATTTTTTCAGAGTTAAATAAAGGTTTCTTTCTGGCTTATACTTCTCACAGGCTACAAACGGATGTCACATCTATCTCAGGGTAAACCATTTTATCCTTGAGACAGCGGGCAGTTTTTCACATGTCTGTCTGTTGCCCAGGGATAATCCTAAAAGTTCATGGGATAAGAAGTACGACTAACTGGGTGCATCTACATGTGCAATTAATGTGATGCAATAAACTCCAGAGCAATTTGTCCTGGAGTAAACTGCTCCTGGGCACAGTGTCTACATGCGCACCCAGGACAGCAGCAATTTGAGCCAGAGCGGAGTAGACCCCTGGCTGACTGGACACAATTTATGCCCGTGGTAAGCATTTACACGTGCATTTCAGCACAATACATTACTCTACCTTAGGACAGTACTGTTTTACAGTGGGGTTAGTTTACTGTGCTGTAATACCAGCGTACATGTGGACGGTAATGCTTTACTGCAGAGCTAATTAGTCAACTTGGCACCCACAGTTTATCTGGGGGCATTGCAAGGTGCATTGGGATGGTTATTTTGGGATTGCGGCATTAAATCCCTAGCAGATAAGTGACAGTGCATTCAGCTGCCTGGTAAACCCTAATTAGAAGGGCAAAGTATGTGCACCAGTTCTGAGATATTTCTGTCTCGGGATAAACACAGGCACAGCTTGTCCAGGGACAAATGCAATGCTGATAGAGATTTTATAATTCCAAACTACAGAGATGTTTATAATTGGAACTCAGATAAGAAATCTGTTTGTGAGCAACTTCCAAAAGAACTGTGCACTCTTATATAGTTGCATTAGACATGTAGTGCTAACAGGGGTGGGCAGAGTCCAGCCCATGGGCCAGATCGGGTCACTGTCTGGATCTGCCATTTTGCCCACCCCTGTGATTAACAGAACTGAAAAGTATTAAAAACTTCATAAGTTACCTCAGATGTAAACTAAACATATACTCCAAGAGCAGATTTGAGTAGTCATCTGTGTTTTGTTTTGTTTTTACAGTAATCGCTCATTTGAGCGTACTCGCACTTCAGGGTATAGATTAGATGTACCATGATGTTTTGCATCAGAGGTGTCAAAGATATGGCTCCCGGGCCTAATCTGGGCCTTGGACTGCTATCTTCCAGTCCACGGTGCTGCCTGTAGCTCTCTGAGCAGTCCTGTGCAGCCAGCACTGCCTTGGCCCTGCACCCTGCATGCAAGGCATAGAGCTAGTTTGGTGCATGCTGTGTATGTGTTGCAAACAGTACATGGAGTAGGGCCAGTCCAGCTCTTTATGCTCGGTTTGAAGCTGTTCTGCATTGGGTCTGGGGACTGGCTCACATGATGGGTAAAGAGTGCAGGTTTCATCCAGAGTGGGGCATGCATGCCACATGCAGCACATGTCCTGGACTGGATCTGCACACCATGTGGTTTGTGTAGGGTCTGGGTTCAGGGCCAGACACAGGCATGGGTGAACCAGGTGGCCAGTTGGGGCTTGGACAGAAAGGGGGCCTAAAAATGGTTATTATTATTACTATAATTTTTGGGGAAGTGGGGTCCTATACTAAAAGTTCACCGGGGGCCACCAGGAGTCTAGGTACGGTGTTGCCTGGGTTGGCATGCGCTGTATGCGGCATGTAGGGCTGGAGCTGGTGCACATGGCAGTGCAGGAGGCAGTCAGGTGCACACTGAATGTGGCATCCCACAGGGCTGGATGAGTTTGATACCCCTGCTTTAGATGAAAGTGTGTACACTAGTTATGAAAATGCAGATGGAGGTGGGGAATTGTTGTTGCTACATAATCAATTTCAGGCTTATGACCTTTTCTGGACATCAGGGTCTTGTCTGAAGCTAGTGAAAAGGAGTGGCGGTTTTTCCCCTGAGATAATGCATTGTGGATCAGCTGAATCGGATCAGAGGGTTTTCTTAGTTAGCTTTTTTATCATTTTCTATCTATTAATGGGAAATGCATACTATTTACACCAACACTGTAGGAGACAATTCTGATCATTTTAAAGTAGTTTTTTGTGAACATACAAGGAACTAGTGCAAATGAAGTCCATATGTTTTTATTGAGTTTTTCTCATAAACTCTTACCTTATTGTTGAAACACTGGCATGTTAGTACCAATGAGAGTGCTAGTGCAGATTAGCTGCCCATACTTTTTCCAGTTGTCATCAGGATCTGCCTAGAAGGCAGTTGGTTTACAACAGGATTATCACTGTTCCTGGTGACTGTGAGAGGTTTTCAGGGGAAAATGGTTAATGTAGTATAGATAAAAATCTGTGGCTTATGTTTGCATAAGAAGTCCCAAACTGGTACCCTAATTGCTGAATGCTCCCTGTGAAATCTGCTGCCAACTTTGAGAGAGGTAAGGGGAGACAGATGACTGCTGTTTTAAAAATTTCCTATTTCTTTTTTTACTTTTAGGAGCCGTAGCACTTAAGAATCTTGAAATAAAGGAAAATGCACTAGTAAGTTCCAAGAAATCAAAAATGAGAAACTGGTACTGGATTAATACAGTTGTGAATACTGATGTTTCAATAGCACTCTGAATACTTAATGTGCTATGTGAGGGTGAGGTTTAACGTGAATGGTAAATGGAGATATTTGTTACCAAATAAATTTCTGTAGTTGTCTTAGAAACCTCCACTAGATCTCTTTTTTTAATAGCCTGCTCTAATTGTGTTTTAGGGGTAAAATTAATTTTTTTTATATATATATATTTTCCCCCTATTTGTTCTGCTGCAACTGTTGGAATCATTGTAACCAAGAAATAGTATAAACTTATATTTTTTCCTAATATTTTAACAATTTTAGGATTAAAAACTTAGCGAAGGTTTTAAATACTAGCATTTTCTTATTTATAGTCAGTATTTCTTTTTCAAAACTTTTGAGGGTAATTAAACAGTAGTGTAACTTTCCTGGACAGAGGAAGAAAACACAAAGATCCCCTTTACATCGAAATTGGTTTAATTTTTTAAAATATTTTCTTTGCAGAGTCAGTTGGATGTACCATTTAAAGTGAAAGCGGGTCATATTGGTAAGTTGCAGTTTGCAATATGTCCTACCATGTAATAAACATGGCAGCAATTTCCAGTTGTTTTTTTTTCCTGTACAAGTGACCTTAGATATCTCAGGTAGTTAAGTTTTAAGGGGTCTATGGGTGTCTCTGAACAGAATCCAACCAATTATTTTTCTCTGGAACAGTTTAATATATATAAAAGGCACTCTTCCTTTTCTAGAATTAAAATGCAAATAGAAAAGAAAAACTGCTTTATTCATCTGAAATCTTAGTGGAAATAAATAGTAATTGAAAAATTAAAGCAGCAAAACACAGTTGTAAGAAAAATTCATTACTGTACAATATTACGTCTTTTCTTCCTGTACTCTGCCATGTGCTAACACTTCATTGGCCTTCCCCGGTTATTATCTCCTTCCTAGCATACTGCTTGATGGGGAAGGTTTCCTTGGCACAAAGTGGTTGGCTGGTTGTAGTTTGACAGGAATTACTGATGTCAACTTGAAAAAGCAAAATTTTTTTAAGGAAAAGTACTGAATCCCAAATCAGTATCTTTAATCAGGCCTTAAAATGTGCTTCCTCCATGGAGCTGCTGATGTTTTTTGGTGTTTTTTTAAATTCTGATTAGGCCACCCAGATTCACAACTTTAAAGGATATAAAATTGTTACCGTTGACCTTATCTTGCATAATCTTATTCTTTCCTGTGTGTTACCCTTGCTAGTTGTTAAAAGTAAAAGAAACAGATCGCAATCGGGTCACAAACCATGTTTTTTGTTTGTGGTAAAATTATTTTTGTCTATTCTAACTATAATACTTTTCTTCTAACTTAAGTATTTGAGTGGTGGTTGATTTTGTAGGACCTCTTTTTTTTTTTCAATCAAATATTTCACTACACATTATAGTAACCTTTTTTTCTTTCATGTGTTTATAGGTCAACTTAACTTACAGATCCCATGGCAAAATCTTTATACTCAACCCGTCGAAGCTGTTTTGGATGGAGTTTACTTGCTTGTAGTGCCCACAGCCAGTAAGTTGTTGAAGAGGAAAACAATGGGTTTTTTTCTGTGTTTTAATATATCATTATTTTGATCTTTGACACTGATTTTGTGTTTTTTAAGCACTGCTGCTATTTCTTTTATGGTTAGTAGTTACTACTAACCAACAGAACTGGCTAATATAACGTCATGTTCTTAAGTAGTTTATATCTTCAGCTATTAATTTTCTGTTTCTTTACTATCACATTTTTATATTGAACAAGACTTTAAAATTATTCTTCATATTTTCATCAAAATGATCTTCAAAGAACATTTTCAGAATTTTAAGAATCTATGAAATATCTTGGATCGTAACTTCTTGTATTTTGTTTATGTAGGTATAAAATATGATGCTGAGAAAGAAGCCAGACAGCTCCTGGAAGCCAGGCAAAGAGAATTACAAAGAATAGAGGAAGCAAAACAGAAAATAGCTGATCAAGGTAATGAAGGAAAACAAATATTTTTGTTTCTTATGGAAAATAACTATTGCCAGATTTTTATTAAAAAATGTTTAATTTTAAACTAGCTGAAAATGGATTCTTTTGAATTAGTTCCTGCCTCATTAAATATTTTTAAAACCCTTACTTATGAATTTTGAAAATTCATAAATTGAGTACTTGGTACTTTTTTAAGAACTGATGGCCACTGTACATTTTTCTGTTCAGGATGTTGATTTTTTTTTTTTTTTTTTTTTTTTTTTTTTAATGTTCCATACTGACCAGTTTTTGGACCTTTTGTTTGCATCATTAGACTTTCAGGGCACCTTTGTTGCAGAAAAGGTCAAAAAATAACCTAAATTTAAATAAGGCTTTGGAAATGCACATCCTTTATATAACTAGTGCTTAAGTTGAACAACTCCTCTAATGAAGCAATTTCAAGTTTGCTACCAAAGTTTCAGAACTTATATGACTATTCCTTTCTAGAAGCTAGTTTTGACTTTCTTCTCTGAGTAGCAGTGTCAGCTTTCACTGAATATTGTTATTTTTTGAGTATCTCATTGGGCGTCAATTTGCATTTATAAGTATCTTTAAAATCTAGTCCTTAATGCAGCATTAGAGCTATCAGTCAAAGAAGCCCATGGAGGATGATGATGTAAATACTTATTTAGGTAAACTGAAAAGGTAATGTTTTATATAATTATAATATGTAGCAAATTTAATTTTAATTTACAACATTTAATACAGTGTATGTTTCCTGTAGTCAGAATTACAATGTTCTTATTACTGGTTCTTAGGCTTTAATCAGTTACAAAATTAATAGGATTAGAGTTCTATTTTTCTCTCATTCAGTTTCCTCTCTGAATATATTTTTGCTTCACACTAAAGATAGATTTCTGCACTTCAATTTAGATAAAGCAAAAGAAGAAAAGCAAGACACTTTTGTAGAAAAGTTAGTCACTCAGGTCATCAAAAATCTTCAAGTGAAAATTTCCAACATTCATGTGCGATATGAAGATGATGTGAGTACTTTTGTGTATATATGACAGAAAATAGCTGTTTGCAATGAGTATGAACCCATCTGGTTTCTTATTTCCTCTTTACTCTCTTGATGTGATAAGGAAATTTCTAACACTTTACCAATTTCTGGTACTTTTTTAATGTCATGCCTTTGTGAACAATAAGTGCTGTTGCAAATCAAGCAGCATTCACTTGGCAGATTTTTGAAAATGTCAAAAATAAATGAGAAGATAGCCTTTGATAAATGCAGATATAAATTTGGAGCTTAAAGCACATAGAATAAAATAAGCATATGAATGGTTAAATTGGGATTATTGGTTAAATTAATCATTTAACCAATAATCCCAATGATAATCAGTTCTATCTTACTGGTTATCATTTAGCATGGGGCAAGATGCAGTCTGGCAGGAGGGGGGTGGGGGCATGGGAAACCACATGATGCCCCAGCAGTAACTAGAAGGCGGGGGTGAGGAGGGGAGGGAGGGGACTATTACCTATAGCTAGGCTCTGTGGACCCCAGTGCAGCTGCTTGCAGCCTCCCTGCTGCCTGCCACAAGCAGCCTGGGCTCTGGGCAAGCCCCTGCTGCCCACTGCAGAACTCTGTCTGCTTGTAGCAGGCAGTGGAGAAGCTGTGAGTAGCTGCACTGGGAATCTCCTTCCACCTACCAATTTATCATTTAACCGTTGTAATTACAACAGGTCAAATGGATATTTTTTTTAATCAGTATTTACGTCCCTAAAATAAAACTACATGACTGGTAGATCCTTGTAAGCAAATATTCAAATATTACTAATTGTGTTTCCTTTTCTGTATGTATTCTAATTTTAAATAGCTCTTTTATATATTTGCTCTTATTAGATTACAAATCGAGAGAACCCATTGTCATTTGGTGTTTCACTTCAGAATCTCAGTTTGCAAGTAAGTAAAATGTAGATTTAATAATACTATTCAGTAAAAAGGTAATATTGCTAGATTAATACTGTCCACTAACTTGGAATATATTTTATAAATTAATATAAATATAGTCGTTGACAGCTTGCTATTTTAGGAAAGAGGTATTGTAGGATGAAATTTTACATAATAGTACAACATGAGCCTGAAATGTAACAAAGGTTTAAGTTGACTAATCCTTGCATGTACTGGTTAGCCAAAGGCACGGCAAATGCTACGATAACCTGAGAAAGTTGGCAACTCCAAGAACTTTTTCTTTGGTGGTTTTTTTTTCTGGCATCTGTAGTCCACATTTTAATGGATGTTACCTGTCTTCAGGATTAGTGAAAGGACATCCTTGCACCCTTCCTGTATATATTATGGGTCTCAGTCCTGGCCCTAGGTTTCATCTCTGAGGAAGGATTCAAGCCTTTTCTCAGTTAAATTGAAATAATGGAATTAGGTTTATAGTGTATATTTACTGTTTGCTTCTGATATTTGATCATGCTAATATTAGAACAGAAAGGTCAGTATGCATCTAGTGGATTTCAGAATAACTTTCCTGTATTTTTTCTCTCCAGACAGCAGATCAAAATTGGAATCCATGTTTACATGATGAAACTGCCAAGCTGTTCTATAAGGTAAAAGTATAACAACAGCACAGTGTCTATAACACTGTCATGAAAGAATACATAATTTATGAAACCTAAACTTGAGAGAGAAGCTGAGCATGTGAGAAGTATTTGAATATTTACTATCAATTAGAAAATTAATTTTAGTGGTAAGTTATGGAATATCAGTCTGTTTGACTGTAAAAGTTCTGCTTGGTTTTCAGATTGTACGACTTGATAACTTTTTTGCTTACTGGAATGTAAAGTCTCAGATGTTCTACCATGGTGGTTATGATGAATCTTTGGTAAGTCAAGTATGACTTAAAGCATACTAATGATGATATCATATTTGAAATGTTACTGAATATTTTAGATTAGTATAACAAAGTTGAACCACAGTATATTTAGGCAAGTCTTACGTTTTATAAAATTTTAAAGATGACGTGTTAGTGGCCTTAATACTAACTATAATTTTTCTCTGTCTATCCATGGTTGTTTGCTATTACACTGCATTTTGTAGGAGGAAGTAGTTATTATGCTTGCTCATATTGTTAAAAACCAAAGGTCTTTTATTAAAAGGGCTTGCTCAATTTCACTTAAGGGCAAACATCTATTTCTAAAAAGCAAACTAATTTCAGAGGTACCCTTTCTACAAAGAACATTTTAAAACATTTTCAAATCTTTATATAAAATTATTTGACCTCACATGGAAATTAAGTTCTCAGAGTTGGGTTTTTTGTTTTGTTTTTAATACAGAATAATTTAAAGCATGGAGTTGCCTGCCAAAATATGATTCCAGATGGTTATGAGTTTGGTAAGTGGTGGTTTTCTCTGAATGTACCTACTCTTTATTTCACATGTAATGCTTAACAGAACTTTTTAATTTTATGCATGTTCTATATTATACTAAGAGTTTTTAAATAAAGCAAAATGCTGACTACTAATTTTCCATGTCTATAGACCAGACTAGACAGAATTTTCCAGAAACCTTTGTCACTTCTATGAAGCAGGGGGAACTAGGACCAGGACCCATCTTCCCTGTGCTCAACATCCAGCCTCCAGAGTCAATGGCATTTGGTCCATGGGGATCCTCATTGATCAGGAAATTTGGCAGTGGGCAAGCAGTGGCAATTAATACTTCTGGCCCCTGCCCTGCTTGGCTGGATGGGGGCTGAGCCATACCCCTTCCCCTTTCACCCCCTTCTGTTCCTATAGCACAGGGCTGGGCAATTATTTTGGGCGGAGGGCCACTTACTGAGTTTTGGCAAGCCATCAAGGGCTGCATGACAGGCAGCCAGGGGCAGGTAAATATTAATTTTCTAAACTTTCTTCCTGGCCCACGGGGCCCCTAAAATGGCGTGGCGGGCTGCATCCAGCCTGCAGGCCACGTTTTGACTACCCCTGCTATAGCACCAGTCCTGTTTGCTATGGACAGATTGGCCACTGCCCATCTGGTCCACAGGACAAAAAGGTTGAGCACCTGTGATCTAGAGGGTATTTAAAAGCGGCCCTTACAGGTTAACGGGTGCTTTAGGGCAGGGTTTGGGAACTATTTTCTGCCATGGGCCACACTGTTTATGTCCCAGCCCTCTGCCAAAAGGTGTAAATCTCTCTCCTTCCCTTCTGGCGTACCCAAACCTCTATGCGTGCTTACTTTAATCATTGATTCAGGTGGCCAGCAATGATGGAATGGGTTAGATTTGGTTGGAGGAACAGAGCAGGCAGTGCTGGGCAGAGGGAGTAGATAAAGTTCTGAAATCCTAAGGACCCTGGGGTTGCCCTTGGGCTGCTGTGAAGGGTATTGGTGGAACTTGGCACGCTGTGGGACTTGGTAATGCCTTACTGGTGCCCAACCAGAGTATGTTGCTCATTCCCTGAGCTACTGTGGACCAGGTATAGCCTGGAGGGTAATAGTTTCCCACCACTGCATTAGGGAACCTTCTAATTAGCATCCACTGATGTCTCTGTCTCCATCTTGGTACCCCTCCCAGCCCTGGACTGTAATTCAAGTAACAGAAAAAGGGCTGTCTGAAATATTTTCGTGGCTAGGACCTACTGTAGTAATGACTTGCAGTAGTGACATGCCTTCTGCCTCTTGACCTACTTCAGTGAACTGGTGGTCAGTATTGCTGCAAGTGCCCCCTCAGAGAAACTGTCAAAGAGAGGATCACTAGGCTGCCATTCATCAAAGACATGCCATGTTGTTTAGTCTCTAGAGGGAGAGCTTGGGCAAGATGGTAGGGACTTTGATTTTCTATGGTCCTGTGCCTGCAATGCTAGCAGCACCCTAGCAAGTGCAACAGCTGCTATAGTTTGTCATAGTACAAGCTTCCCATTGCTCTTGGCTGCAGCTCTCATTTGGATCATCATCACCTCCTGAGTGAAGACCTGTGTGGAGAGGTTCCTGAGAGAGGTTGTGTGAAGTACACCAGTGACCTTTCAGGGAAAATGCAGCTAGGTCACTTTGAAGGGGAACACCAGCAAACGCTTCCTGTCTTGAGGCAACTTTACCTGGTTTGCAGGGTGGTGCTCCATCCACCAGGTCTGCCTCAACTAGCTCCTGTTCAATGGAGCCATCCACTATGGCCACTAGGGCAGAAGCTGGTGGAGCTGCTTCTGTGAGAACAAGACCCTGTCCATGACCTGTGTAACTGCTAACCCCATGCAAGAGTGTGGCAATTTTTCTATAATACCCTACAGGACTGGCTGGTGAAGGCCTGGCTAGGTGTAAACTGTACTAATTAGGTTGTGACCAGCAGCTCATTGCACCCAGATATTGTTGTAACCATTGACAGCAAAAAAATCTTGATCATCAATGTGACCATCTTCTTTAAGAACTGGTGAAAGGCTTTCACTGAAGTCTGGGAAGAGAAGTTGACTAAGTACAGCCAACTGGCTAGTAACCTGAAGGAGAAGTGTGTAAGGTGATTGCAGATGTTCATAATCAGTATGCATGGTTTACGGCACCTGAGTAATGAGAGCATTCTGAGAGTGCAAGGTACCATGGTGCTATTTCAAGTTGATGAGGTATTAGAGACCATCAGATGGTCATGGGAAGTTTTGTTAAGCATATCATTGGCCATCGTTAGTATGATGAGTCAGCCAAGATTACCTGACAGAAGTTAGAGTTGGGGGATAGACTGAACATGGCACCCCACTCTTTATGCCATAGCCTCTAATAAAGACTACAAGTGCTAGAGAGAGTACCTTTACCCTGGGCAAACATAAGCAAATATAAAGAAAATAACCAAGAATGCTTCTACCATCCTACAGCTATGTACTAATATGGTTACCATGTGCTTGGTTCTGACTCATACTATAAAGTATTGAGAGAAAAAAAAATTAACCTTGGGCATATATAGGTTGCATGTTTAATAATGTGTTAAGGTTGCTTTACCATCCCATAGTTGCATATGTACCAATATGATTTCTATTTTTGGGGTCCTGTTCCCCTCATAACTGTACTGTATTGTACAAAATGTTTACTTTTACCATTTTCTTAATCAAACATTTAAATTTGCTATGAAATAACCTCCTCTCCCAGGTTTCCATATATTGTTGATATGGTGCTAAATAAAAGCTTTGTAATATATTAAAAGTATGGTTTCTGGAAATAACTCTTTTAGCCCCATGTGGAAGAAGAGTAGAGTAATGGAAGTGAAAATGGAAACATGGCTATGCATAATAGATTTTTTTTTGTGGTTTTGGAATCTGTGAGACTTAATAAATGGTCATAAATTCTATTTGAAATTTAAGGACCTGTCTCAGTTTTAGTTACAACTATTCCACATCCAAGGCAACTTGCTGGAATGGATAAAGTATCTCAACAAATGTAAATACTCACAAAATGTGGTGAAGGTCCTCCATTTTAAAAGTGGGGACCCTAACAGACATTCACTTTAAAGATGTGATGGGATCTAATCTTTATTCCCAACAGTCGTGCTTCTTGTCATGTTGCACGTGCAATTTTGGGATTGGGAATTGGATCCCTGCAACAGGAAGATGAAATCAGTCAGCTGATTGTCTTTTGGGAATAGGAACCAAACTAGTCCCTGGCCCCAGCTGGCAATCAGCTAAGTGCACAGGGAGCTGGCATTGGGCTGCAGCAGCCTGAGGCTGGGCTCTCTGTGCACCAAGAGCTATAAAACCAGCTGTGCAGCATGCAGGGTTTGAAAGGTCCTGTATGACCACATGTTCAATTTAAGGCATGATGCAAATGAGCCACAAAATGATTCCATTATATGTGTGGAATAACTATGTGGCTTGTTTTACTGCATTATCACGCCTTACTTATGTGTGTTAACCATGTCTTAAATGTAATGCGTTTTGGGGGCCGCAGGAAACTTCTTCATATGTGTTCCTGTAATTTTGAAAATAAACTTATAATGAGATTCACAAATCACCTTCAGATCATAGGATTTATTAAATTAATTGACTAATAAGTACGGTAGCTGAGTGTAGGTATTCTACGCTTTCAATCATGGTATTTGGAACGTGTGTTAAGGAAAGCCTTCATTCTGCAACTGTACCTCCATAGATATTAAAATCTGCCTATTGCAGAATAAACACCCAGTTTGTAAAGAGCACATAACTAATACAGCTGCCCTGGGTATTTAAACACCTATCAATTACTTCTTCCTCTGGTAGTTGCCTACTTACTATGTAAGGTCAATTTAAAGATTTACTAAGAATTTGACTGACACTTGTAACAGCAGTAGATCAAAGAAGCAGAGCTCATCAGAAAATGAAAACAATTTGACTATTTTTCTCCATTTTTAAAAATACTTAATTCTTTTACATTTTCTGACCAGCCTAGTTTAAAAAGTAACCCTAATGCACGAAAAAATGTTGCCCATAAGCAGTGAATAGTTTTACCTTTATTCTGTTCCTGCAAATTAAATTACTATGGCATAGGAACTATTATGGTGTAATAATTGGTATACTGAAGTGAATTTTACAGTTGAAATAATTGAAACTATATACTAATAATGTAGCACTTACTAGCATATGGGAGGCAATTTACACCACATTTTAATTTTATTTTATTTTTAGTTTAATTATTGAAAACCCTGCAAAGGGAAATATTGAGGAAAATCCTTTTAAAGAAATTCCCATTGGCTCTTGGCTTGTTACTGTTCAAAATGAGTACTGCTTATTTAGTGTTTAAGCTACATAAAGGAAATTTTGAGAATTTTTCAGTGGAATAATGCATAAATTTTAGGCTGTACTAAATAATTAACTGATTGACTTCAGTTTCTTGCACTCTTCTTCATTTTCGTTTTCTAGTATTTCGTCCAATTTCAGCTAAAGCCAAACTCCGTATGAATCCTCGATCTGATTTTGACTTTTCTTCACCAAAAATGGACTTGGATGTAAATTTACAGGATATAGCCATTGAATTCAATAAACCACAGGTAACATTTCTTGTATGAAAATTATTTCTATGACCTGATAAAATATTAGCAGATTGACTAAAGGAGCATTTTTGAGAACTATTAGAATGAGCCTGTTAAACCTTTTTGAGACCATTCTCTCTCTCCTTGGTGTAAATAATACAGTTTTCAAAATATTTTCAGTTAATATTTTAGAACTCTTTCTATTAATAATAATTTTTTTTTACTTGTTTTGTTAGTACTTCAGTGTTATGGAGCTCCTTGAGTCCATTGATATGATGACCCGAAACCTACCATACAGGAAATACAGGCCTGATGTTCCTTTGCACAACAATGCCAAGGCATGGTAAGACCTTATAAAAGATTTTAAAATATACTTTTATATGTTACTTACTTGAAATAATTACCTAGAGGTTGTTTTGCCATTGTTAAAGGAGAGCATGGTTTTTTGAACTTCTTAAGCCCCTAGCACACCTTCATTTAAAGGTGCCTGGGGATCTGATACCTGATTCCAACAATTGCATCTCCTGCCATGCCATTTTAAATTTGGGTGCACAGGTAGCACCTATGTCATTTATGCTGTACCTGGGGTAGGGCTGGCTACTATGTTGTGGGGCATGTCACAATTCCTGCGCCAGTTGTTTTTCCCTTGCACTTCAGTTTAACTTGCTGCCGAGTACCTGGAGCCTCTTGCCCTAGAATGGGCTCCCCTCTACTTTCCCGCCATGTCTTGGTCATCAGTAGGTACTGATAGGAAGGGAGGTTCCTCCAGAAATAGGGGAGATTCTCTACCCCTGGTACTGGGGCAGGTGACTTGAGGCTCTGCCTCCCCTATATCCTGTCCACTCGCCAACTGGGTTCAGTTGCAGCTGCTGTGACGTAACACACAATGCCCCAGCTCGTTTTCACCACTGCCTGAAGGATGATGCTGGTATCCAAAATACTTTCTGTGATGGGGAGCATCTCTTGGAGCTGGGCCTTCTTTCGGCCTGCTCACTTGTCACTACGGGGCAATCTGCCCTGTCTCGCCTGCCAAGACTTCACTGTTGCTACAAACAGATGGTAAATATGGGAGACTGACCATTGCATGCCCTGAAGCCAGGGGAAGCTATCTGCAGCTGTGTTCCTTCCCTACGCTGCAGCCCATGCCTTGCAGATGGCATCCAGGTTAACATTACTTCTGGTCTGAGACCACACACGCACGTGTGCCTCTGGCATACTGCCTGTTATCGGGCCACACTCCACTACCCTGGTCCCCCTTGAGCAGCCCCTCTTGGGCCATCAGACTTTGCTACACTCATACTGGCCTTGCCATTCAGAACCTTCGGTTTCTGCGAGTTCCCCTACTCTGCGTGGTTCCAGCCTTGTGCCAAACCCTGGGCTAATTCTGCCCCAAGCCTCTCACCAGGCACAACTTCTTATGTGGCTGGCCCTTGCACTGTCCTTCAAGTTTACTTCCATTCGACCCTATTCAGTGCACCCCCTGGGCTGTCCTTTAGGCCTACTCCAACTTCAGCCCTTCTCAGTCCCCTCAAGTACAGCCCTTCAGGCCTACTCACACTTCAACCCTACTCTGTGCAGGGCCTCCCAGTGTTCTCCGTATTACCCGCTCTGGGGTCTCCAGGATCTGTCATCCCTGCTGGGCTCAGGCACCTACACGTGAGCATACCTGGCCCCTCTACTCCCCCAACTGCCTCCAAAACCCACCCAAAGATGGGGGCTGGGGTTAAGGCACCCCTCCTCACCTTTCACAGGGGAGGTAACTGGCTTGGCATTTCCTGGGGTCTTCTGTGCCACCACAAGTCCCACGAGGCAACCCTTCCCCGGCAGAGTGCAGTTTTAGGTCGTGCTCAGGATCAGGAGCCTCCAAAGCATCCCTGTATGCTCCTGCCTTTAACTCCAAGGTTGTTCCTGCCGCAATTCAGCTAGGCAGTGTTTCTGTCTCCCCTGGCAGCAGCTAACTGCAGCCTTTATATGCCTTGTGTTCAAAATGGTTGCCCTTATCAGGTACCTGGTAGCTGCCTGCCTCTGCCCTTAAAGTGGCAGGCACCCAAAGGTACCCTGCCACACTTCCAAAGTCTGAGAGCTCTGGGTATCACCCCTAGACATCTTAGTACTCAACTGGTCCTCTTGGAAGTGCTGGCAGCAGCCAAGTGGGGTCTTCCCACGCTGGCTCTACACTCAGATTAAATCAAGGCCATCTGGCCCTTACTACCGGGCTGTGGGCCATATTGAGACTTTACTATCTCAGTTCTCACTTTTCATAACAAAAATAAAGGAAACCCCAGAGCACTTCAGGTGTAGTGCTGCGGCGGGGTAGGAGGTGGGGAGGACTCATGCATCTGATGTCTGAGCTCAGTCCTGAGGCAGGTCCCACCAGTTAATTGGCTGGATGCATTGCAACTCATGTCTTTGGGGGTAGGAGCCCTGTTGGGTTTCCTCTGGTCTGGCTTGGTGCTGGCTCTCTGGAATCTTTGTCAGGTCCCACCAGAACAATAGGGGAGCTCCTTGCTGCCCGTGCTGCAGTTGCTTCCTCTGCGGCAGCTGCTGCCGCACACTGAAGCTCCAGATGCCTTTTTAAAATGACATCCTCAGTGCGTCCTCCCACACGCAGGGAGAGTGTATTTTTAAAGTGGTGCAGCAGAGATGCACGTGCCTCCACTTCTGGGGCTTGGTTAGCTGCAGGTGAGTAGAGCCAACCCTTAGCCCTTTCTGGGACACGATCCCCTGTTGACTGGGGGCTGTTGCGGCGGAATCCACCCTGCTTCCAGTGCAACTGGGAGCCTTGTCACCCATGTGGGGACATGTGCCATGATTAATACTTTAATTGCAGCATAAATGCAATGTATGGAGGAGCCTTTACTGAAAGTTTTGTCTGTCTACTTTATTCATTTCATAGTTCCACACCCACTTCTAAGGTTCCAGGAGCTAACCTGAAGTTGGAATGCATTGTTTTATAACAGTGCATTACACAAAAAAAACTTATATCCCAGATGCTCTTGGCAGCTCTAGTGAAGATGGTTATAGGTTGATTGAAGTGAATTCTTGACTTTTTCATGAACTTTTCTACTTATCTGACTGGCACTGGTCTGTGAATATAGTATAATGGGCACCCATAGACAAAAATGAATTAGTGCTAGCTTTTCTTCTTGCATTATATCAAGACCTATGCTAAACCACAGTGGACATGATGGCAAAATTGCCTTTTGTAGTTTATCTAGCTACCAAAAGTGCCCCCCTCTCTTTCTTCCTTCCCCAAACCTCATGGCAGTCTCCTTATTCTCTTAGGTCCACAAATTTAAGGATTTTTGTTTATCTTTGTGTAAATGTGTGCTCAAGCTTGCTCACATGCTGTCTCTAGTACATATATACATCTTAAAAGCTTGCAGCTGGTGTCTTAAACAGTGTGTTCTAAAAACTGCTAAGTCTCTTGTGTTTTGCTTATGAGATTTTTGATTGAGTCATCTTACTTTGTAGTAACATATAATTAACTTACATTTTAATGTTTCCTGCATTAGGTGGAAATACATTATTTACGGTGTCCTTGAAGTAAATGTTCAACCTAAGCTTAATATGTGGTCATGGGAACACATTCAGCATCACAGAAAACAAGTGAGGAATTACAGAGAGATGTATAAAATGAAGATAACATCAAAGAAACCCAATGAAGAGACTTTAAAATTTTTGGAAGTTAGTAATTTTCAATGAAACTTTTAACTTTATATTGACCTCTAAACTTTAACGTACCTAGCTAACTACTTAGACCTAATGGGGCATATGTTCACCAAATAAGTAGTAACATCCATTAAAACTTGCAAAGGGCTGGGGTGTCTTGTGCAAGGGGGGGGTGGGCAGAAGCACTGGGGAGACTGCATGGCATGTGTTGTAGGGCATGGGGGATCCTGTATCCCCTCTCTTTCACATGCCCCCTTCTCCACTATATGAGCCACCCTGGCCTGAACCAGGTAGCAGCAGTGGTAAGATCTGTGACGTCCAGCAGTTCAGGGAAAGCTGTGCAGCAGCAGATGAGCTGCTTTGGCCTGGACCCAGGGCCAGTGCTGGTGCTGTCACCACTGCTGTTGTTTTCTGGCTGGACTGGAAACAGAAACTGAGCTGGACCTGCCTCTTTGGGTAAGTGATAGCAGGCACTAGGGGGGTATACGCACAGCGGGGCATGGGAGGAAGGGGTGTGCAAATAGTGGGATGGGGACAAGGCACCTGGGCCTGGCCACTAGGCCTGTGTGAATAGGGAAGTATTTGATTCGGATTTGGTCTATTTGGAGGATAGTGATTTAATTCAGTCATTTGAATCTCTGTCCCCATTTGATTCAGCCAAGTTGGAATCCAAGATTCAGTGCTGATTCAGATCAGCTGGGGAGAGGCAGGCACAGCCGGGTGGCTGCAGGTTCTTCCACAGCTCCTCCTGCTGTGCTTGCCTCTTCTTGGGCAGGGGGAGCTGCGGGAGAAGGCCCCTTGGCTACCCTGCCCAGCCCTAGCCTCCTGGCACTTTAAAAAAGCAGCTGGGGCAGCTCTGGGACCACTCAGCCCCAGCTCCCAGGCAGTGTGCAATGCCCTGCCAAGCTGGGCTGTACCCATGCCATGCGACAGCTGCTACGTGGATGCCAGGTCGGGGGATCCCTGCTGTTCTGCACTGCCCCACATATGGAGGGGCTCTGTCACCCTCAGAGGCCATGTTCACTGCTGCCAGAACTGGTGAGTATGGGGCTTTTAAGTGCTGGGACTAGGCTAGAGCTGGGTGGGGGATGGGGGATGCCTGCCTCTCCCCGGCCCATCTGAATCTTTTCCAGATTGGAGGCTTCAGATTCAATTTGGACCTTTTTTAATGGGTCTCCTGATTTATTAGGATTCAGAGAGTCAATCGCTGAATCGTGCCAAATCTCCTCCAAATCGAATTGGCGACCAAAGCTTCGCACAGCCCTATTGGCCAACTATTTCCCTGTCTCTGCTTTCCTTGCTGCAGTGCTGGGAGGGACAGATTGAAAACTGTGCCTCCCAATAATTAGGTTCTGTACATGGGAAATTATATATCTGTTATAGTTACCCATGTGTAGAATCTAATTATTGCTGGGGGGGGGTCATCTTAAACTCGGGTAAACATGGTGTATATTATTAAGGACTTTTTTTTTTTTAAGTACTGTGAAATTTATTTTGAAACAGTATCCTGAGTGGTCTGTGTTGTCACCAATATTTTTTAACCTAGTATCCAATCTAGAAAGCCCTACTTACATTACATTTATACTGGGTTCCTTGCATTTGTTTTTAACCAATAGAACCTGTTAAAAATGCACGCAGTTCTTTGTTTATCCATTAATGTAATGGTGTCTGCAAATTTCTTGTCAGTTCACCTGGCTATGTATACAGTCCCATGCATGGGGCATTACACCCTGCTTTTGTACACCATTAAAAAACAGTATTATGCATATGGGATAAGTGCATGATTTGTTTTCCTACATAATGTATTGCTAGTCCTAATTTGTTACCTAGTTGTTCCTGTTGCTGCTCTTGTAACAAATATTATTTGCATATTGGTACATACCTTGTTTAAGTACACAGTGTTTTTCTGCCTCACTCGGCATGTCTACATGTGCATTTACTTTGCAGTAAGTTTCTGCGTAGTAAGTGTTTTTAGGCCAGTGTCTACACATGCAGCTGTTAAAGAACAGTAATGCTGTGTATGGACTGATTTGGGGCTAACTTTTAAGTCTTCTCTGGGCTGAAATTGGCTCTCTCTAAAAATGTATTCCATATAAAAGTGGAAAGGATTCTTTGAGGGCCAGTGATTGTTTTGTTTTCTGGCCAGAGTTTTGGCAGGGGAAGAAGCTCTAAAAATCGTGCTTTGTATGGTGCGCTTTACAGCATTTTGTTTATATTTTTTTTTTTTCCCTCTCAAAAATATAAAGCTCACAAATTCAGAATTCATAAAGATGCATATTTAACTTTGTCTCCAGATACACGGTATGTACAAAAATAACCAGTACATTATACAACCACTGAGGGTGTTCTTTTCAAATGGACAAAAAAATGCTGGAATGTAAATTAAAGCAAGGGTCAAAATGGAGGTGGGAATTATTTATGTGCAGGTAAAAATAAAGCTGTTGCAATGGACAGAAAAAATGTTTAAAATTTTCGAGAAAATGAGGGTATGCTGTATGCCATATTTTGCTGTATCTTGTTAGGTTCAAACAGTTGAGAAAGTAGGAGCATGCAGGGACTGAATAAAATGTTTTTTGTGCTGAGTGTGGTGCCATGCATGAGTAGAAAGGTAATTAGCTGTGTTAGTCAAACTTCAGATTTACTTCAGATTAACTAACTACCTCTTGCTGAAATTCTTTGCTATATTTTGTTTTTGTATACTTTTTTGGCATTTATCAAATTGAACAATTAAATAATAAAGTTCTCTCCTTGTTTTCTAGGAATTTGAAAAGACATTGGACATCTTTAATATCACATTAGCCAGACAGCAGGCAGAAGTTGAGGTAAAACTATTATCATTAAGTTCAGAGAAAATAAATTAATATACGAAAGGGGTTACCTTAGGGGTCTGGGAGCTCAGGTGGTGTTTTCGTCGATCCTCCCAGTCTCGGGCTATGGGCTGAGGAGGGAGAGGAGGATCCACGCAGTGAACCAAAGACTGCGGAGCTGGTGTCATCGGGAAGG
>NW_017728950.1:67706947-67734212 GCF_001723895.1 Crocodylus porosus
GGGTGACCACCAGGATCTGGGGGAACGTTTGTTCACCAGAGCGCCCCAAGGGATGACGAGGTCAAACGGTCACAAACTCCTGCAAGACCATTTCAGGCTGGACATAAAGAAGAATTTCTTTACTGTCCAAGCCCCCAAGGTCTGGAACAGCCTGCCAGCAGAGGTGGTTCAAGCACCTACATTGAACACCTTCAGGAGTAAATTGGATGCTTATCTTGCTGGGATCCTATGACCCCTGCTGACTTCCTGCCCTTTGGGCAGGGGGCTGGACTCGATCTCCCGAGGTCCCTTCCAGCCCTAATGTCTATGAAAATCTATGAAACCTTCTTATTTGTACATTTTTAGTCAGTTATTTACCGTCTTCTGATTATTGGACTGATAGTTACGGCTGGGCCTAAACTCCATTCACCTCTAATCTGAGTAGACAAGAACTTGGTGATAACTTCATAATCTTTTTTTAAAATAAGTGATTTGGGATAAATTTGACATCTTTTCAATTTTATATGTACAGCCTTTCCTAAAAATGTTTTGGGTAACTCCTTAGTTCACCTTTGTTATTTTCTGTGGTTCTTATTACGTTTGCTCCAGTGCTGCAGTCCTCTCCCAGACCAATCTGAGAAGGAATGAAGCAGCCCCTGAAGCTCCCTGCCTGCTTTCCAGACCTGGTACTGCCAGCTGGGCAGCATGGGCAACAGTGGGAAGCTCGGGGTTTGCAGAAATGGGCTTGGGGATGTTCTCCTTGAGCCCAGTTCCCAGCCTGCCATCTTTGAAATTGCTGTCCAGCTGGACACTGTGGGCAGCATTGGAAGCCCATAATGCTGGTAACTGAAATGGTGAAGAGCTTCCCTTGTCCTTGTCCTTTCTGTGTGTGCCACCCTGCTGGGAACCCTCGCAGGGAGTGCAATTTCAAAGCCTGTATGGTAAGAGGAAAGGGTCTGGCTTATTTGTACGCAATGTTTGCATTAGATGTTTTTTTAACTGGAGAAAGTGATTTCTTGCCGATCTATAGTGCAGTCCCCTTTCTGAAAATGTACATGTTACACTTTATAGCAGGGGCAGGAAAAGTCCAGCCCGCGAGTCGGATTGGGCCCATGGTGGACCTCCATTTTCCCAGCAGCTCCTGCCTAGGTCACTGCAACCGGTTTCCATGGAGACCCCAGGAGCAGCGGCACCATTACAGTGCAGGGTCAGGGTTTCCGTTCAGCTCAGCCTCAGCGCCACTGTTAGGACATGCAGCTGGATGGGGAGCTGCTCCAGAGCTGCGATCTTGGAGCTATGACAGCATGGTTCAGAGCTGGGGCGGTCCACTGCCCACATGTCCCGGGCTGGGAAGTGCAGGCGTCGGATCGTGGCTCTGCCTCAGCTCTGGACAATGGTTTCACCACTGCAAGCCCTGGCTCCTGAGCAGCTTTTTGCCCTGCCAGCTATACTGGAGCTGGTCTCCATGGAAACCCTGGCAATGCACTGTTACAAGTGCTGCTGCTGCTCCTGGGGTCTCCATGGTAACTGGCTGCAGTGATACAGGCAGGGGCTGCTGGGAAATGGAGTCCAGCCACCAGCTGGATCCATCATTTTGCCCACCGCTGCTTTACAATATGCTTCCAATACCTGCAGTTGGAATTAAAAAAAAAGAAGCTCACCTTATCCATCCCAGCCACTTAAGGTATTAAATAATATTTTAATTCTCCTTTCTTAAATTCCTGTGTAACATATGCGTTAAATAATTACTTACTTTCTTCTGTATCTCAGGCAACCAAAGCTGGATTAAAGATTTACAGACCAGGGGTGAAACAAGATGAAGATAGTTCTGGTGGCTGGTTTGGATGGATATGGGGCTGGTCAGGGGAAAAAGAAGATGAAAAGAAGCAACAGGCAAAGGGTGCAAGTATGTCCACTTAATAGTTGCATTGATTTTTCTGTGACCATAAAATGATTTTATAGGAAAGGGGAATCTCTGTACTAAAGAAGCTTTTTATGGGAGGGGTGTAATTTTGGTTTGGTAGAAGGCATCTGACTATCCTTAAACTTCTTTCTACCGTTATCACTCTGAGATGGTGATACATGTTGTGAAGGTTCTAAGTATTTTTCAATTTTTACAGTTCGTTCTTGGGTTCATCTCTTCTTGTCCATTCTTAGGAGTATTTGTATGGCTCTGCTAGAGTAAGGATGGGATTTGGGGGGAGCACACGGGTAGAAAAAAGTTACTAGCAAGTGATTATCTTTATTTTTGTTTAATCTAATACCAGCTTTAATGGCCAAGTACACCCATTGCACTTTTACTGATATAAATGATTGGAAAACGGTTTATACCCTTGATGGAACAGAAGTTCGGTGCACACTGACTTATTTAAAAATGGCAGAATCCAGTCTAAGATTTTCCCTGTCCGCCCACCAAAGGGCAAAAGTTTGTTCTGTTTGCTACCTATCTAAACTATGCTGCTTATAGAAAAGGGCTTTTTGAATATCTGTATGTAGCCAGTGAGGTTATGGCTATGTGAGCATCTGTTCAGAACCTGTAAAGACTTTGGGATAGGGAAGCTAAGCCAAAAAGGCTTGGTTTCCTGATACAGGTTAGGAAATTGATTACAGGTTAGGAAATGAATCTGTCTGGAATCAAAATGGAACATAATTTTGGAGAATTATTTTAATTGCATCTTAGTTGTATCAGATCTGATTACCATTTAATTTGCTTTGCTAGAGTGAATAGAGACATTTCAAAACCCCATAAGTAGAAGTGAAATCCTGGAAAGCCTTGTTAGAAGTAAGAATAAATTTGAACTACTTCTAAACCTCTGAATTAGTTTGAAGGGTGAAGAGAGAATTAGACTAGCTATTAAAATATTTTATGAAACTTGAGGATATTGTATTTGTTGAATTTTTCCTCTAATATCTACTTGTTTAATAGAGTTTAAATTTCTGCCTAATGAGGGATTTAGTGTTAGATGCCTACTGTGTTTTAAAAAAATTGCAAAAGGAGTTCTACATATTGCCCTCTGTTGTACTTCCCTGCCTCTGACAACATTTTCATTCTAACTAGGGTGACTATATTATTTTTAAGGAAATCCAGGACCCTGCCTCCACCTCTGCTTCTGGCAGGAGGAGCTTGCCACCCACCTCCAGCTGCTGCTCAGGAGGGTGCCAAAACAAGTTTGCCTAGAGTGCTTCACGCACACCTGAGCAGCCCATGGTCATAGCAGTAGTCTCCCCACCATCTCGACCAGTTCCTGTCTTAGGCAGGAGGTGTGGTGCCTAGCCCACCCTGCCCCCCACCTCCTCCAGCCTCTTCTCAGGAGGAGCCAAGCCAGGCAGTGCAGGTGGGATGGCACCAGTTCAGGACTCGTGTTTCCATTTTCACCAACTGGCCGGGACACAAGGATGGCCTATGAAATTGGACTGTCCCAGGCAAACTGGGATGTATGGTCACCCTAAACCTAGCACAAACACTGATAGGGATTTAAAGGAAAGAGAAGAGACAGATGTAATGCACTTCTGTAGCTGTCTATTTTATTTTAGTCTCTAAGGAGAAAAGCACCAGCTGACAAGCTCTTTGCACCCACCCACCTGCCTCTGATTTGAACTGGGTTAATCTGGCCTACAACCTAAGGTTACCAACCAGTGAGAGATTCTCTCTAGACAATAGCTTCCTGAATCACTATCAAACTAGCTCTACAGTGCACAGTGAACAAAACAGGGTTTCTGAGGAAAAAATAGTCTTCTGTTACATGATCAAACCACCTCAGTGCATACACACAAGAGGGCATGGGAAGAGCCTCCCCCACCTAGTGCTTCTGCCAGAGGCAGCACAGAAGAGCAACTTCTGCCAGAGTTGCCATGTCTGTGTGCTTTGTCAAATGGCTCTGTGGGCTAGATCCAGCCTACAGGTTGTAGGTTGCCAACCTCTGCTCTGTGTCCTTCACTGCAGAAGTTGAAATGTGTCTAGTGAGTCTGATTTGTAGAAATGATGAACATATGTAACAGTAGCTGCAGTATGTTGCATGGTCAAAGAATAGTTCCAGAGTGCAAAACGTTTGAAGTACTCTGAAAAAAAATTCTTAGACATTTAAAATTTAATATCCGGAATAAATAAATACTTCTGACTTTAATCTCTACGTCTCAATTCCTTATCTGTAAAATGGGAATGGTTCTGCCTCTTCTTCACAAAGCACTTGAGTACTATATTGATGAGAACCATAGAAAAGCCTACTGGAAATCAAATTCGTGTTCAGAGTCAGGTTTGAACAGTGTGGTAAATGCAGTCCAGGGTCACGCACTGAATAATGAGGAGAAAAAATGTGGAATAACTGGTCACTGAATGCGCAACATCCAGTTTTATACACTGAATGAAAGAAGCGTTTTATAGAAAGCGGTTTGTCATATAATTACCATGTCATAATGTATATCTACAAAATAAGGGCCAAATTTAGATGGCACAGGCAACCTTAATTTTAGTATATCCTAACTTCTGAGTGCTTTTTTTATATTCTTCATAATGTTGTTTTAATACAGCTTCTGAAGTTCTAATTTCTCAAGTTTTTAAAAAGAAAAACTACATAAAGAAAAATCAAAACCAAAAAATGTCATTGTATGTCTTTATGTAAATAGCCAAATGGGGCATCAGGATTAGAACTTTTAAATCAATAATGCTTAGGTTAATTGGTCAGAATAGCAGAATAGTTGGTCACAATCCTTTAGTGCAGTGTTTCTTAACCCGTGGGTCACAAGAATATTTGAAAGGGTCACAAACAAACTTTAAAAATGGACCAACAAACTTTAAAAATGGATTTCCCTTTAAAGGAGAAAAACTTGGGAAATCATGGCTTTTCCCTTGCAGGCTGGCAGAGTTCCAGCCTGCAAGGAATTGCTGTGTTTCCCCCCCACCCCCCATACCTCACACACATGGCTCCCTGCCCTATACACCTACCCCTTGCCCCACACACGGTGGGGCTGAGAGCAGGGGGCAGCAGGTTGGGGGTGAGGAGCACTGGGTCAGAACTGGCCATCCATGTTTACAAATGAATCCTGATATGAAAAAGGTTGAGAACCATTGCTTTAGTGAACTAGTAACTGAGTGGCAGTTTCACAGATGTTTACTGTTGGCACAAGAATTTGTAAGACTCAGGAAACTTAGATTGTATTCTGGTCTCCCAAGGTGACACGCAGCTCCTTTTCTTCCATTTTGACTTCCATCTCTCTTCCAACCTCTGCCTTGGCTTGCAGCAGTAATTATAAGGAAAGCTCCTCTAGTTCTGTGCAGGAGTATGCTAGAGGCATATCTCTACCATTCATCTGCAGTGTTGAAACATGCAGCATTGCCCTGTGTACATTGTTTCAAGTGGGGAAAGTAATGTAGTTGCTTTAGTGCCTTCAGTGCAGAGCTCCTTAGTCTGTCCACATTTTTCTTAGCAGAGTTTGGCTACATACAAACGTTCAGATAATCTGGGAAAATTTGCCCAGATTTTATTCGTTTTCTCCTGGTAGAAAAATGTACTCCGAGATATCTGAACAGATGTTTGAATGCTGAGCTCTTTATAGAGCAGAGAGCTTGCTGTGCTCACTCTATGTACACTGGGTTCCCCTGGCTACATATCTCAGCATGCTCTGCGTGTTCCCTCAGTGTGCCCAGAGACAAATGACAGAAGTGCAGAGGGCAGACATGACTGGCTTACCCAGACTGCCTGTCTCTCTCTGCAGCACAGCTGTCCTGGCAGTGATTCAACCTTGGTTGTTCCCATTTAACTTTTCTTCTGGAGTGGCCATTTTTGCCCTGGGAGAAAAATCCTGAACATCTGTACATTAGTGGTTTTTGCTGGGAAAGCAGCGACTCCCCCAGAGAAACTGAATGTTTGAACATGGCCTTTATCTTTACATTTGTGTGTGGTGCTCAGAATTTCCTCTTTTGGCTGCGGGGGTTACGTTTTTATACTTGTATATAAGTGTTAGGCTTCTGGTTTTGTAGAATGGAGTAAATCCCCTTAAATAAATTACATACCTCTTAGAGCAGTTGGGTTGGGGGAGTATGTGTCGTCCCCCCAAATTGCTCTAAGAGGTATCTAACTTATTCAAAACATTATCCAATTTATTCAGTTTGTATACATGTATCTGTTTCTCTTCTCCTCCATCCCCCAGCAAAAATTTCCTGGGCAACTGAGTTCTGCAAACGTTCCTGTTCCCTGCCCTTGAGCTTAAATCTTTAAACCTATAGCAGTCCTTGACTCCTGTATTAGCTAAACTCCTGGGTTTTATGGTTTCCAGCATAATAGGTCTTGCATAATAGGTCTCCTCCAGGAATACTCTTGTAGCTTTCATCTTCAACGGGGGCTGTTTTATCGGCCTTGTTAGGTCTGCCAGATACTAAAATTGCTGATATCAGAGTTCAACATTTTTTCTTTGGGCAACTGTATTCCATTTCTGTTTTCCCCATTCATGGAAGTTCTGGAACGCAATTAAACAATAAGCACTTAAAACATTTTAATGCAAATGACCCAGTACCGAAAACTTTCCTTATTAAATAACCAATAGCGATGGAATCAATAATTACAAAAAGTAATTAACATTTTTATAAATATCCCCACTTTTGAAAACTGTCAGGTGCTTAAGTATCTACTTTATAGGTAAAATTATGATTTTTATTAAATATTTTTTGTACCAAAAAAGTAGCTGCTGAATTCATCTTGTTGTAAAATTTTATCTAAATCAGCTGTTTGTAGTTTCTATACCATGACAGCTTTTTTGCTTCCAATTTCTGAATTATTCTTCTAACCAGTTGTAACCACTTGTGTTTAGCTAATTTGCCTCATCCAGTCCAGGGTTGTGCAGTGGTATTAGAAGCAAAATGGCTACCCTGCCTCTTATAAGTATTTTTCAACTTTATAATCCTTTGTTTTACATGAGGGTGGTTGTCTAATGTTTCTCACAAAACTTAGACAAGTGCTTTGTTATTTTTAAGTCTTGCCATTTTCTTATCTCCTTTCTGTTGGAGGCAATCAGAACAAATTAGAGCAAGTTTTGTGTCTACAAGTTCAGTACTTAACAATATTTGAAACCTTGATTCTGCAGACCTGGTGCTGAATTGCGGTTAGTTCAATAGAACTAGTAAGGAGGTCTGCAGAATCAGTCTTCTAGAGGGTGCACCCTTTATGATTGCAGAATAATTCTTTATTTGTTATGTCAACACTCTATCTAGATTGCTCCCAGGATCAGGAGGGGTTGCTATGTTAAGGAATGGAATATAATTCTGTTAGTTGGTGTTATAAAGCACTTTTAAAATATGTTCATTGCTGTGTGTTTACCCTAGTTCTTTTGCATGTGTTTCTTCTTTAAGAACTTCCTCCTGTTGATTGGTGTAATCTACTAATTTTTGCTAGTTGTAGAAATCTGAATATATCTCCGTGTAATGGTGCTACAGTGAATCTTGGGGACTAGTTTAGTCAGAAGGTTTTACTTCCAATTAGTGTTTTGCACAGAAGGCTTTTTTTCTTTAAGATGTAGAACATTGTATTGAAGTTATTTTGCATGTTGCAAATGAATCTGTGCTGCATGTATAAAAAACCTCTTTGTGGTATGGCAGGTCTTGAAGAATTGATGACATCTGAAGAAAAGGCTAAACTCTATGCAGCAATTGGATATAGTGAAACAGCTGTTGATCCTACACTGCCCAAGTCGGTAAGTAAAATTCAGCTTTATTACCTGATTATTCCAGCATTTTGGCACATGCCATTTCATATTGCTGTCTAGTATAAAACTGCATGAAGGAACATTTTTAAAGTTAATTATTATTTTTTTTTTGTTAAATGGCTTGTTCCTCTTCCCTTAATTGAACGATTGTGAGGTTTTTATACCTACTGCTACTTCCTTAGAAAGTTCTTTTCTCAATTAGATATTGTCAATTGTGATACACGTAGGCAAAATACAACTACTCCTCACATAACGTCATAATTATGTTATTGAAAAATGCAACTTTAAATGAAATGATGTTAAGCAAATCCAGTGTCTCCATAAGAATTAATGTGTATGGGAGGGAGAAGTTAGGTTCCAGGGAAATTTTTTTTTGCCAGACAGAAGACATTATATACATATACAGTATAAGTTTTAAACAACTTAAACAGTAATTTTAAACAAAGAAAACAGGTCTAAGTTTTAAATCATTTATACAGTCACAGTGAGTTAGAAATGTTCAGGGAGTACTTGTACCAACACAACATAAACAACAATAGCTTACCACACTAAAGCAGGAGTGTCGCTTGGCTTATGTCACAAAGTAGTTACCTACTAGCAAGCAGCAGCCAAACAACATTATAACTGAACATTGTGCAACTTTAAACAAGTATGTTCTCTAATAGATCAGCAACATAATAACGAAATAATGTTAACTGGGACAAGGTTAAGTGAGGAGTTACTGTATAGATTATCAATTGATCAATGTATCTATCTATAGATCTGGTACTACTTTGCTATAGCCATGCCCAGTTTGGACATCACTAGATGCCAAATAATTTCTAGGTTGAAGCCTTTTGCACATTCTCTAAGCTCTGAAAATAGAATGATGGTGTTTAGAGAATTGAGGTCACTGTCAGGTGACAGTGGTGACAGTATGAGGATGGATTATGTGCACACTTTTATATAAATTAGGCTTCATACATCACCCTTCTGTGAGATGCTTACAAATGGACCTGTCTTCTGAAGAAAGTGACTCAACTTTGTGCTGTGGGTATGATATCCCCACAAGTTTAATTGTACAGAAGCCAGTCTCAAACAGCAACTGTTACTCGTAACTAAAAATTATTTTGCTTGTTCCTGCTTACATAGTATGAAGCCATGAGGCTCTCTGTAAAGCTGATAAGCATGTCCATATCAATAAGGGAAAACCAGGAGAAACCTGAGTTAATAAAATTTGCATTAATTGACCTGAGTACAATGTTCACACAACGACCAGGTGCACAGGCAATAAGGTAAGCCTTCTACATTGAACCTTCTTTATTCCATATAAAATGTTGATGGTGTGTAGCATAAATTGGGGCATTATGGCCTAGATAATTTTTTTGGATAGTGCGTAGCTTCCTCTTATTATTATGTTGTCTATTATAATAGGCATTTCAATGTGATTCTGTTTTAGGGATAGAAACAGTTCTGTCAGTTACTGACAGGAGGTTAATTATCCACTCACTCAGTTCCTGGGTATAGGCAGACGTAATGGTTGTCAGTGTCACATTATATCCGTATAACCTGTTACTATGGAGCTGATCAATCTTCATGCTTCTGTAGTGATACAGGTGCAGCAAAACTGGTGAAATTTTAATAGTTTCATTCAGGGTTAAAGTTACAGTAGTTTAATTAACGTTTATTGCTAAAGGAGCATGCATATGTAACAGTAACACTGTAATAGCTGATGGTGCTCCCAAGGGGCAACTCTCCAACCCTGTTAAATATTTGAAACCTGAGAGAGCAGCTAAAATGTATGCTTGTCCATAGCCTCTTTTATCTTTATCTTCCTTCAGAGCTATTGGTTTACTCTCAACTTCTCTGTTGCAAAACCTGATTTAGACATGTGACCAGGGCTCTGAGAATTTACCTTGGGCAAATGCATGAATTTTCATGTTTTGAAAGTACGTTCATAGTGCATATGTCCCCAAAATGAATGTGTAGTTCTTAAATCATGTTATGATGTTCAGGAAGCATGTTTTAATAGTGAGAGAGTCTACAAATCTTGCATGTGAATAGAGTGGCAAGTACCTTTTAGGGCATTGTATTAATTGAAGTATTGTCTTTGCTGAAATACTGAAACATTTGAAATATGGGAAGAAGGCACATGGCCATAACTGCATGATTCTTATAGTTATATATCCAGTCTCTATCCCTAAGCTGAGCATTACACTCTTAAGTGCTGTTTTTTGTAAAATCATCTCCATTTTCATTAAGTTATTTTTCTGAGAGGTACTAAGGCCTAAAACCACAAAAAACTTGGGTATGGCTGTGTTCAGTAGGGGTGTACGAAGTGGGCCATATCCAATTTGGATTTGGCCTGATTTGGGGGACAGTGATTCGATTTGTTGATTTTTGGATCGCTATCCTGATTCGATTCGGCTGAATTCAAATCTGAAGATTCGATGCTGATTCAGAGGATATAAACATGGCTTTAAATGTTTGTTTTCTACATACCTTGAGGTACCAGGCATGGCTCATGAATGCTGAGATGTGGGGGGTGGATGGAGTGTCCCAAAGGAGCTCAGGGGGGCCCCTTGCATGCTCGGCGGCGGACCCAGAAGTGGACTGGAAGTACTTCCACTTCAGATTTGCTACCAAGCACATGGGGGATACCCTGCCCATTCCCCCCAGCTCAGCAATTAGCCGTGGGGGACCCTGGGTGTGCCCCCCCCTCCAACTCAGGAGGCACCATTCACCAAACCAGGCCACAGTGGGGAGGGGGCTGCGTGCTCCACAGCGGGCCCAGAAATGCTTCTGGTCCACTTCTGGGCCCACCGTAGAGCATACTGGGGACCTCCCCCCCTGTGTTCCCGTGGGATGCTCCATCCGCCCCACCATCTCAGTGTTCACAAGCCACCTGGTACCTTGAGGTATGTAGAAAAAACATTTAAAGCTGTGTGTATGTCCGAATCATCAAATCTCTCCAAATTCATTCCGAGGGTTCTGATTTTGATTTGGAGAGATAAAAGGGTCTCCTGATTCAATTTGGATTCTGAGATTTGGCTACTGAATCTCTGCCAAATGGAATCAGTGACCAAAGCTTCGCACTCCCCTAGTGTTCAGTGTTGTCATAGCTAACTCTTTTAGATGTCCCTCTTCAAGGCATGGGTTCACACCTGAATTATGTGCCTAATTTGCCTATGAAATGAATGGGGAGAGTTGGACAACTAGAATTGGGATTCACAACAGCCAGCATGCTGGTTTAGGGGGATGCCCACAGCAGCCGATAGAAAAAGAGGGATATTCTGAAATCCTGCCTCTCTCCCAGTGTCTTCCTATCTCTGCTGGCCATGAGATTCATAGGCCAAAACGCCTTCCTGGGCTTAAATGCCTAAGTTGTCCGTTCCCTTATAAAACATGGTCTGTGGTGGTGGTACCTATCTTATTTTGTATTTATATTTTAATTGTATGTAACAGCTTTTAGTGGTTAGAACACTTGCGCAGGAAATGGGAGGCCAGGGATTCTAAGCCTTTTTCAGCCTGAAGGGGTTCATATGTTCAGCTTCCACCTTACAAGAGAGCTTATAACCACCACACTTAAACAGGACTAGGGTGGAAGCACTCTTAACCCCTCCTGTTGAAAGTGCAGCACATTGCAGCAAATAGGAAAGATTTGTAGGGCAGAAGAGAATAACTATAAAAGGGACCATAACTTTGTGCCACTGAGTTGATTTCTCTGGGAGGGGATAATCTTGGGATATATGGTCTGTGCTTTCAGCACTGTTTATGTGTTTTATAAAGTAACCTTTTAATGGAAATGCATGAGCTGTACCCTCTATTGTTGCTTTTGAAACTTCACCTGAGCTAGGTAAGCTGCAACCCCTTAGGGGATAACATTACTGACAAGTCTGGATATTTTTCTTATAAGTTGAGAGGAAAGAACTGGAAGCAAAGATCTTGACGCAGAAATTACTGAAGAAGAGGAACCACTGGATACGAAATGTGTTCTATTTTTATTCCATATATAGTGACCTGAAAGATCACTGGGAATTACTAACCAAAGGAGATAGCTTTTTAATAGACCTCTCCTCTTCTGCTGTAGGCCAAACTAACAAAATATCCCCAAATGGTGTTAGAAAGAAGAAAAAGGATACATTTATTTATTTTTTTTAATATCGTGGGGTACTTTTTTCAGTTCATGAAGGGACCTTTCCAACAGAGAGCTATTTAAAATATGGGGAAGGTGATAGAAAATGTAGGTTTACAGTAGATGTTTATTTTCCTGGTAACTCGCTATTAAGATAATGGATGATGGGTAAATATAATTTTTATACCATTTTACCTTCTGTACAGATTTGAAACAAAAATAAGCTCATTCGAAGTTATGGGCATGTCTCGAGAAAAATTTATACCCTGTCTACTATCTTCTCGAACAGTCTGTTCAGAAAACGATACATCACTCTTGAGTATAATGTTTGAGACCAATCCCTTGGATGAGAAAGCTGATCAAAAAATCAGAATAGAAGCACAGCCATTGGAAATAATATATGATGCCGTAAGTAAGAATATTTTATTGAAGTATTGATTTTTTTTTTTTTTTTTTACAAGAATTTTGTAATTCACTTTTTTATGTTATTCCATTATTTTAACAGAGGACTGTGAATAGTTTAGTGGATTTTTTTAGACCTCCAAAAGATGTACATTTAGAGCAACTGACCTCTGCAACTTTGATGAAGCTTGAAGAATTTCGTGAGAAGACATCAACAGGTGAACATTGAAAAACACTTGAACTGATATAGTTTCTGCTAAATTTTTGCTTCCTAAAAATGTGAAAATTATTTTTTTATTCGAAAAATTTTCATAGATGTTTAATACATCTTAACATTGCTAATGGTCATACACATACAGCTTATGTAGATTGAAGACAATAATTAATAAAATATTTCAAGAAAAGAAAACACAGATTTCAAAAGAGCTAAAGGTCAGTATGTTAAAAATGTTAAACGCCCCCGCTGTACTCTGTAGACATAGCTTGCATGTAATAAAGAGAAATCCCATGCAGCATAGGTTACTAATAGTCATTTTGACAGGATTTTAAAGCAGTTCAAAATCTGAGCAATAGTTATGCTCATTATTTTTTTTTTATCTAGCCCTTGCCACACGTTATGTATATTACACAATGATTTGATTAATCGCACCGTAAATTTAGACTGATCACATGTGCAAAGTAAGACTTCCCATGCATGCAAAATAATTATCACACAACTAACTGGTTAGTCAGGCAATACATTTAGACCGGCCACATTTGCAACATAATTATCACATCATAAAAAGTTCCATCCAGCTATAAAATGATGCAGCCAGCTACAAATGTGCACATTACACATTTTCAAAGTGGCTGCACCCAGAGCACCTTGTGGGTGGGGGGAAGTAGATCAGTGTCAGGGGAAGGGGAAAAGTGCCACTGAGTTGACTGGCAGAATGGGTGCCTTCTCTTGTGATATGAATCCTTCTGGTCCTCCCTTGAAGGAGAATAGTCCCCTCCTCTCACTCCTCTGGGCTGATCTGGTTGGTGGAAGCACTCAGTCACCGTAACAAGGCTCCAGAAGTCTTGCTGCAGGGGCACAGCAGCCTACCTTTACACCACACTGCCTCGAGCTGACCCAAAGTAATATGGGATGAGGCAGGCTCATTTTGCCACAGTGGTGAGTCACCCAAGCTTGCCTCGCCCCACCCTTCTCTAAGTCAGCTAGGCAGCAATGGGAAACCAACAGAGTTATGAGCCAGGCTTGGGGAGTGCTTTCATACACCAGGTTAATGGCCCTACTTGCTTTTAAATCATTGCCCTTGTTACTCAGCTGAGCAGCTGGAGGGGCTGGGAGGCTAGCATGGAAGAGTTTCCCTCAACCTGGCTCTTAGCAGTATAAAAACTCCAGGGTCTGACTGCCATTCAGCTGAGGATGAAAGGAACACAAGGAGAAGCTGGTAGGACCAGGAGCCAGGCTTGGAAGCCCGGCTTGCCACCCCCACCACTCAGCTTAGCCAGGGGGAGGGGAAAGGGAAGCAGGCAGGGGACAGCACTCCTGGTATTCATCTTCAGAAAGGAGGGAACAACTGGAAGGAAGCGAGCCTGGTTTCAGGAAGGTGCAGGAGCCTTTCCCCTGACAGCATTCCTGCTAGTCTCCTGGACAAGTTAAGCTGGTAGAAAGCATGCAGATGTTTAGTTTCCCAGAAGAATTTCTCCTAGGAGTGATTTAACCTGGGCTATTTTTCTCACAGTGATAATATTTTGCTGCACTGATGGAATGGTATCAAGTCTCGCCAGTGTATTATGGTACCCTGGTTGAGAGTCACTGGTCTATATACTTAGAGAATGGTGATTGTCCTGGTAGAAACTGAGGGTCTGTATGTGCCCTAAGAGCTGAATGTAGTAGAGTAAAAAGTAGAAAATATATTTAAATTTTGATTAAAGCAAATTCCTTTGTAATATGTATATTTTGTTCTGTCACTTTACAGTATGTAAACATTATATTAAGTCTGTAGAATTAATCAATCTGCAGTTAGCCCTTCAGATTTCTTGGAGAAAGTGTTGAATTAATTGTCGTTTCAACTTTGTTTAAGATTGACAAGATGATTTTTGAAAACTTTGAACATGGATACACTTCAAACTGGGGCATAGCTAATAAATGAAACCATTAGATAATTTAAATCTGTCAGAATATACCAGGGTACTGTACATTTGAGTGCTGCCTATGTGCTTTTTGTGGCTGAACATAAAAATCTGTTTTAAAGATATGAATCCTGTGTTGGCTTCTTGGATGTAATTCTCTTTGTTTATTTTTTAGGATTGTTATATGTTATTGAAACACAGAAAGTTCTTGATTTAAACATTAACTTAATGGCATCATATATCATCGTTCCCCAAAATGGTTTTTATGAATCTACATCAAATTTACTACTTCTGGATCTTGGTAATCTTAAGGTACACATTTATATTTATGAGTACTATATTGTGTGTGTTTGCCATCTCTTTATTTTAATGGGTTAAAATGAATTTTAATTTGTTGTATATAAAATGTTAAATTAAATTTTCTTATTCAGTTTCAATCTTGAGTGGAAATCATTTAAATTTCTATGGAAGTTCTAAATATAATAAAACATTGATAATTTTGCAGGATGAGGCTCCCCTCTCTCTCTCTGCAGAAGTTTGTGACAGTTTGACCTTGTCATCCCTTGGGGTGCTCTGGTGAACAGTTGTTCCCCCAGATCCTGATGCACACCCTTTATGTACTTACAGGCTGCCACCAAATCACCCCTGACCCTGCGCTTCTCCAGGCTGAAGCGTCCCATAGCTTGCAGACTCTCTTCATGAGGGCTGTTGTCTTGCCCTCTGATCATGTGCGTGGGTCTCTGGACTCTTTAAACCTTCTCCGCATCCTTCCTGAATTGTGGAGTCCAGAATTGGATGCATTATTCCAGCTTGGGCCTCAGAACTTATTCCTCATGGCTTATTGGCAACACAGTAGCATTAGGCACAGGTATTGACAGCAGTGAAACTGTATCCTGTGCACACTCAATACCTCCTCTACTGGCACTTGATCAAAATAGAAAGAGAGAGAGAGGAGTGAGAAATGGGCAGAATATGAGAAAGGGGAGCTAGAAGGATCCAGATAGGAACAGAAGGGGACTGGAGAGGTGTGTCTTGGAGCAAAGGAGGGAGGAAAAATGAATTCTGGCAGAAGCATTTCTAACCTTGAAAGCACTCTTCTACAGCATTTGAATTTAATTTAGGAGTCCTGCATTTTTCCATACCTCTGCTATCAACAAATGGCTCTTATCTAGCTGTCAAAATGAGTCACAGCCCTTGTGGTTGGTTCAGTTAATGGGTAACAGTTATCTGTTACCATTTTGTGATGCTAATAAATAGGCTTCTATTCTGAATTGTCAGTATGTCTGCAGCAGATTGCAAAAAGAAAGAGTTCCTTTGTGATGCTTGGAGTTAAACATTTAAGGCAAACACTTTCACCAAAATATTTATAGTTGCCTGAGTTACCTTGCTGTATAATGTGGATAATTTCTCACTGTCTTGTAAGTATTTTGTAATTATAAATTCATTTAGATTTGTGAAGTATTTAGTTTGATGATACTGTATATATTAAATAAAGTCTGTCATGCACTGAATGAGGAATGGTATAAAGAAATATTAAATGGCTCATTCATTGTGTTTATAATATGCAATAATGTAATTTAAAGATTGGATTGTAATGTATGGATATATATACAAATAGGCGTAATTAAGGCTTCACAGGCAATAGGCCTGTGCGAAGCAGCTAGTATTCCCTTTGAATTCGGCCAATTTTGGGGGGACAGTGATTTGATTCAGTGATTCAAATCACTGTCCCAAATCGACTTGGTTGAATCTGATTCAGAGATCTGGCTGTCGCCAAATCTCTGAATCAAACGTGCCCCATCCCCCGCGCGCTCTCCCAGCCCGATCAGTGGCTGCTACACCTGGCCCCAGTGTCCTGGCTCTTTTTTAAAAAAGGAAAAAAGCCCCACACTCACTGGCTCCTGCCAGGCGGGGCGGGGGGGATCCCCATTGCTCACCACTGCCCCCTGCTGTGTGAGGGGCTCTGCCATGAGACGCCAGAAGCCCCAAAGGCTGTTGCAGCAACCAGTGAGTGCGGGGCTTTTTTTCTTTTTTTTTTAAAGAGCTGGGATGCTGTGGCCGGGCGGGGCAGCTGTTGACAGGGCTAGGAGAGCGGGTGGGCATCAGGGGCACTATGAGGGGCTGGGGGGAGCAGGCAAGGTATGGGGCCTGTCACGGGTCCCCGCCACGGTTCCCTACCCTCTCCTCTAGCTCTGACCCCTACTTACCAGTACAGAGTCTGGGTCCAGCTCCCTGGGGTGGCAAGTGGGGACTGCCTGAATCTCCAAAGTGCTCCTAATCTTTTCTGAATTGATTCGGAGAGCTTGAAATGGATTCTAACTTTTTTTTTATTGGTTTCCTGGTTCTGTTTGGATTTGGAGATTTGGCCGCTGAATTGGGCCAAATCTTCTCTGAATTGAATCAGCACCCAAAACTTCTCATAGCCCTAACAGCCAACGGTTTCTGGCATTTTTCAAATTTGAGGGCTTGAATCTGCAGCCTCAACCTTCTTCTAAAGTAATGTTTCCAAAGTAATTATGATGCACATTACTACATATACGAGGAATTAAGTTTAAGACCTAATACAAGGAGATTTAGTGTTTTACCCTGTTAACAAATGCAAGGTTGTAATCTAAAAAACCATGTGAATGGTACTTAAAAAGGAAGTTATTATCTGTGTTGTGGTCTTGTCATAGCGGTTAACACATGTCTGTTAAAATAAGATTCTTTAATGAAAATGTTGGCTCCCAAACATGCTAGAATTCTGGATCACTAAATGCAATAAAACATGGATGCTTTGCAGGATTAGTTTTTAAGAAAAAATGATTCATTTAAACTTAAAAATAACAGTAAACTTATATGCCACAAGGTTGTAAGTATTCTTACATATTGGAACATAAGAAAGAAAACATGGATAGGCATAGATGTCTAATTTTATACTAAGAAAAGATTAGCTGTGAGGATCCTGCGACATTATGGTAAAACTGATGATATTTAAGGAACTGGAGGATGAACAGTGAGGTGGCAAAATTTTGCAGATGATGTAAGTCCTCATGTCATTATAAAAAATGTAACTCTCTTTAGTCATGATATTATACAAAACTAGATGAAAGGGCACCCTAATGATAGATAAAAAAGGAAGTGTGAGTGGAGTATATGGCCAACCCAGGTATCCCTAGGGGTGTGCAGGGCCCAGGGCATATCAGCCTGTGTGGGCCTTGGTGGGTGGTAAGCAGCCGGCGGGGGGGTTGGGGGAGGGGTTGGCAAGTGGCTGGAGTGTGAAGCCAGCAGGGCCTGTTTGGCATTGTCCATGGGGCCTGGTGCGGACCACCCTGCTCCCTGGGACAGCCCTGCCCAGACGCAGTCAAATGCAAGCCTGATTTCTGTAACATTAGACTTTTGGTCATTTTCCAAGCACTATGGGTTGGGGCTCACTGAGATTACAATTTCTAAACATTCAGGATGAACAAAAGAAAGTACATTGACAGGTGCCATTTAAACTATTCAGGCTTGTTATTGTATGCTAATTATGTTCAGCTGTCTAATAGAAAAAAATTTAAGATCCCTGCAAAAGGTTACCCAGAGAGGTGGTAGAAGCTCTATCCTTGGAGAGTTCTTGGACCCAGCTAGACAAAGTTTTGGCTGGGATGATGTAGTTAGGGATGGTTCTGCTTTGTGCAGGTGGTTGGACTGAAAGCCATCTGAGGTCCCTTCCAACCTTATTTTCCATTATTCTAAACAAGCTAGGAAATAATACTGATATTTATAATCCTGTTTCATAAATCAATGATGAAACCTAATCTTGACAATTCCTTTCAGTTCTGGTTAACATATTTAAAAATTACAGAGTAGAAATAAAATGTTCAAAGATAGATAATAAACGCAGCTAAATGTATTGGGATGCTAGAGATTAAACAATGAGGGCGGACTAATTTTAGATGAGAAGGATGGAGACAGGACAGTTTAAAGATATCAAATTAGTGTTGAGGATATTTGAATCATTACTCATTTATTTCTTGAAATAAAACAACAACAGGTATTCTAATGAAATTAAAGCAAGATGTATTTAAAACTGATAAAAGTTCTAAATATTTTTTTTTTAAGTTTTAGATGTATTTGAAACTGGTAAAAACTCTTTTACATAATCTGTAAGTAATCTGTGGAATTCTGTCCCAAATTGCCACCAAGTCTGAACTGTTAACAGGATTAATACATGGACTACATGTTACCTATGGCTAAACACAAATACAATAATACTATGTATAAAAACTTCTTAAGATTAAATTATGTGGGGTAAGTGATTTAAAAGGGAGATGATCTTTCATGTTTCAGGGCATAAACTACCCATTCCCTAATAGGATTAATTAGCCGTCCTTCTTAGATAAACTTTCACAGTGGTCCATTTTGGGTTTTTCTTGCACCTTACTCTGAAAAATATAATTCTGCCCTTGTGTGAGAGGGGGGATATTGGGTTAGTGAACATACTGATTTGATCTGGTATTTCAGTTTCCATAGTCTTGTTTGATTGATCTCCAGTCAAAGTTGAATGTGATTATTTGTATAGCCAATATTTTTAAAACTGACTTTAACGGTTTTTATGATTTTTTTTTTTTTTTTTTTTTTAAAAAAAGATGACAAGTAAAAGTCGTTCTGACCTATCAGATCTCAAAATAGGCCAAAACACTATTGAAGACATAATGTCAAGAGCCTATGATGTATTTGATATTCAGCTAAGCAGTATACAGCTACTTTATAGCAAACATCGTAAGTGTTCATAAAATGGATCTCTTTGCTTGAGCAACTAAAAAAAAAAATGCTTTGATAGTTTGTGTGCCAGTATTAAACAGAAATGATTATACTAGTGGTGTCAGCTGCTGAGTCCAAAAACAGTAAATGTTGTTCTCTTCTTTTCGCAAGCAAGGGCTGGTAAGCTATTTTTGAACTTGGGACACCTTTGGAAAAACATTTATAAAAAATCTAGCCCTATACGTCTGGTATTCCCAGGCAGATAATTAAGGCTGCCAAATGAGCAGCTCAGTGGTGCCTTTTACTACTTATAAATTCAGAGGTCTGTGTCATTCCCCCTCCTCCCCTCCCCCCCCAGTTCTACAAAAGCCTTATGATCAATCAGTTTAATCTGGTCTGGTTCCAGATTCAGTATAGACCATAGAATTTTATATCAACTCTCATATCTAGTCCAGTAATTCACTTTTTTTTTACCTATCCCTTTCACCAACTCCAAAGCAGATTGTGGCAATGTTGATAATAGACATTTGATTCCTTTGGATCAGTTCTGTGCTATCGTAGGGTATCTTATGAAGAACAGATATGCATTGTTTGAGAGATCAGAACCCATGACAGAGACCTGGTGTGTAGTTTTTCTGTGTTATGGGGCTTGGGTAGTAGCAAGACAGAAAACTACTGAATATAAGACAAAGCAGAGGTATTATCCATGCTTTTCCTCATGTAATGTGGGTTACGGTGGGCTTACATAAAAGAGGAGAATGAAAACACTTTGTTTTCTACTCAAAGATATTTAATAAGAGAAAATGTAACATTTATGGCTAAAGTAACTCAAGTGTATGATTTGAAGAAATGTTGCTTTGATGTAAAATACAGCTAATTTATTTTATTTTCTCTAGATGAAAAGTGGCAGGAGGCTCGTAAGGTAAAATATTCGTCTCAACATATCTTGCAGCCAGTGGATTTGAAAGTGGAATTTAGCAGAGCTATGGTTGTCTCTGATGCAAGAATGCCCAAGTATGTTTTCTTTCTATTGCAAAAAGATTTTTCAGTAAATGCCTGTTAGGTTTTTGGAAGAATTAGCCCCTTAAGTATAGTGCAGTTGTTACAATATACTTACAGGATTAAGTGAAAACAGTTTTATTAATGATTTCTTTCGTCTACCTCACATACTGACTGATCTTTTCAATTTCTATTCTATGTATTGATCAATTTATAGTATTTAGCATGGTTTATTTTTACTATGTTCTGAGTGTCATCTCTAGTAAAATTATGTTTAGAAAGTCTACTTCCATAAGCATGTGTCAGATGTCACCATATATTTGGTATGGGCTGCTTTTTATAAATAAAGAATCATAGTATTTCCCAAGAATACCGATCAAATATGTCACAGCCTCTCACCCCAGATTTTAAACAGGTATAGAAGACCTAGAGATTAGGGTAAATCTAAAGTTAATATGTCTGATGAGAGGGAAGCCCAGAGGTAAAAAATTCCTACCAAATACTTCCTGTTTCCTTTTACCTTGAATTTCAAACTTAAAATATAGAGACACTGTTTTCCAGGCAAATAAAGATGTTGGGGGAGTTTTTTGAGATGGAAAGAAAAAGGTTATAGACTATTTAAAGTTTTGTGGATGAGAACCAGTGCATTGCATTTACTTCTGTAGTGAAGTAGTAACAGACTTGAGAATACTGCCAATGTTGTGGGAGTAGATTAATGAAAATGTGATGTTATGGTGCCATCTGCTGTGTAAAGCAAGGATGTCCAGAGTTCAGAAATCCTAGTGCTGGTTGTAGGAGCTCAAGTTCTTGCTCTCTTTCGCCTTGATTCTTTTGGCTTTCAGAGGTGGAAAGGAGGAGCTAAGAAGAGCTGTGGGGAAGAAAAGGAAAAGGCAAAAGATGGAACAAGGCATTGGTGACATCTTTGTCTCTTGTACTGTTGCACATCTTCAGTTTTTTTGTAGGCTTTTCCTTTGTTCTAAAGATCCTAAGCCTGTTGCTTGTTATGGAGTGAATGAGGTGCTCCATGGATGTTCTGGTGAAGCATCTGAAGCCTTTTGAATATTACCTACTGCTTGCTTGCATGTAATCATAGGTTCCTAGACTTGATGGCTTAGGTTGTCCCCATCAGCCCTGAGTTCCTAGTACAGAAGCACAATGTCTAAGGATTCCTTTACTTTAGAAAGGAGGAAATGAGAGCTCTCTTTGTGGCCAAACACCTCATTTCAATAACATAATGAAATTGTGGTGCTCTGGACTGATCTCTGGTAGGTGGGGTACCCAGAATGAAACTACCTTCAGCACTTGCTCAGTATCTTTCTGCTGGCCTAGGATCGTCTCTGCTATCAGTCCTACTCTGTGGTAGCTTCTGTATGTCTGTTTCTAGGTCTGTGTCCAGTTCAATTTTTTTGGGCCTAAAATCTCTCAGACATTGATTCTGGTGAATCCTGTTTCTTAAAACTCTTTACTCCCTTGATAGCCTTTGATTGTCATCTTTTTCTTTGTTCCTGTAGGAGTTCCTTCGACTTTTTTCTCTTCTCGCTCCTGTAGGAATTTATGCCTCAACTGTGTGTTTTTGTCTCTTTCTGTTGTTTTCTCAACTGCCATTTCAGCTGCTTCCTTTCTACACTCTGTCCCACATGCAGTGTCATCCTCTAGTACTTTCATCTTACTTCAGAAACTTTTATAGACATGATAAATTCTAATAATATAAAAGCCTTAGTCTGTCTGTCTGTAACACTTTATTTGTACTGTGAGTGGCTGACTGAAACAACCAATCCAAGTGCTCCAAGAGCCTTCAGACAGGAGACGGTGCAGCAGAGTGCCATCATGATGGCAGGGACACAAGGGACAGAGCTGCAGGGGGTGGAGGGGGCAGGCTGGCCTGGCTCCCACTCCCTGCAGGCGGTGATGGGGAGGAGAGGACTGCCTGGATGAAAAGTGGGAGTGGGGCCAGACACAGGGGGATGTGGGGTTGCTGGCCCTTGACAAAAGCCAGCGGGTGGGAGGAACAGGCCTGGCCCCAAAGCAGGGTGAGGGGGGAACATGCCCGCACCCAAAACGTGGGGGGGTGGGGGCAGGGAGCAGGCAGGCAGGGGTTGGATGTGGGCCTCTGTCCCTGTCCCCATCCCCCCTGTCACTTTTGATGAGCAATTGGCTGGTGGTTTTTATAATAGCTGTAATATGCCTGGATGGCCATCATACTTGGTATACTTCCCTAGTCCTTGGAACATTCTTTTTAGCTAGTTCCTCTTTCTCACAAACAGTCTGTTTGAGTGCCTTTTCTGACCAAAGTTATGCAGAGTATTAGAGAGAGGTAGTCTCAGTAAGCAGATCTCATGCCATTTATTGTTTTATTGGTCATGTCTAATACCTTAATTTCAGTGCAGAGATTAACAGATAAATGCTGCAGGTACAGATGTACTGGTGTCATGTGTTCCTAGTGAGGTTCCCTGTTCAGTAAATGGGCCTGTGCATTCTGCACTGATTTCAGTCTCTGACTGTTAAGTGTAAGATGTCAGGGGTATTGCAACATTTGAAATGTTGAAACCATGTGTATTAATAACGATAAGGGCCACAAATAAAAGAAAAGGTTGTAGTGTCCCAGCAGATGGTAAAAATCCACTGGATAGTTCCTGTAATATGGCAGTGCAGTGGCATCTGGGATACAAAATCACCCCTACACTTGTAAATTTGGGGAGTTGAGTAATAGATGCACCCTCTTATGATTGCTACAACGAAGTTAAATATGTATGTAAGCACCTTGTAATGTAAATACAGCTTTCTTAAGTACAAGAGCTATATGGAATTCCAGAAGTATTTCTATTCCAGAACCCTGTCCCTATTAAGGCTTGCAGATCTACTGAAGAACATGGAGGGACACTGCTCTAAGCAGGACCTAGGCATAAGAGTCCCAGAAGATACTCTATTTAATAGTGGAACTTGCTGTCTGGATTTTTTAGTTTTGACAACATACAAGCACATGCTTAAAAGCAAATGCTTATGTGTTTTGTTAGATTGGGCAATTAGCTTGCAAGATCTTTTGAACAGAGGATGTTTTGCTCTGTAAAATGCTGCTCATGGTGCTTAAGTGATTTATTATAAATGCTAAAATAAACAAGTAAATAGTAGAGGGGAGTTCTTGGTTGTGGGAAATGATGTGCTGTGTTCAACCAGATCAGGAGCTGTGATAAATATCCTCAAATTGCTATTTGGAGTTATTTCACAAGATAGGCTAGAAGATGGAACTTGAACTACTTGGTTCTCTATATTTAACCATCTGGGCAACAATTCTGTATAGATAATTATTTTATATTTGTTATTTTTACTGTTTCTTACAATTTGTGCTGAGCAGGTATAGGGCCTTGGTAAGAAAAATGAGATGAATTGATAATAATTTTGAAATAACCATTAATATTTATATAACAGATTCAAAATTTCTGGACAACTGAAATTACTTTCTGTCCAAATATCAGACAAGAAACTGACTGGTATCTTGGAGCTAATTGACAGCATTCCTAAACCAGAAAGTGCTCCTGCCACAGCTTCTCCTCCAAAAATATCCCAGGTAAGCTAAGATTTTGGTTTGGTAGAAAAATACACATTTTAATAAAATATAATACTGGAATTTTATAAGAAGTTTAAAATGCTTAGTGTCTTTTGATGGGAGTAGAGTACTTCTGAAAATTCCAGCCATAGCATCCCTCTTAGGTAGAGCTTGGGATGCATGCCCCAAGCTCTGCCTAGGAGAGAGGGGTGCCAGAAGAGCAAGGAGGGGATCTCTCTCTCTCTCTCTCTCTCTCTCTGTCTCTCTCTCTCTCTCTCTCTCTCTCGGAATTATAGTGTCATAGGTTGGCAGTGCAGTTTTCTGGTGCCAGGGGAGAAATGACCCCCCATATTTTGCCACCAAAGTTAGCACTCTTTTTCTATTTTTTGCCCTCTTGATATGGACTTTAACAGCAAGAAAACATAAAAGGATTGGAAGTATCCCATCTCCCAACCACAGAAAACTCCACTTCTTCTCTAAAGAACTATAATTCTTAGAACACCTTGCACTCCATGACACATTGTTTGCACCTTCTGCTCCTGCACTGAAACCCAAGGCACACAGGAAGAATGAGAGAAGAGACTGCCTGTGGCTCATTCTACAGGTGCTATGCCTGTGATTACAGCCAAATTTAGCTTTGTGGAAATACAGTCTATATCAGTGCTGTCCATCTGACAGCCTGTGTGCTACATGCAACCTGCAAGGGGTTAACATGTGGTCCCTGAGATTCTGCCCTACCACGACACCACTGGTGTTGTGGTGGCCAGGTCTCCAGGCTTGCCCCCCCTCGTCTGGGTTCTGCTTCCAGGTCAGTGGGAAGGCACTGCGTGGGTAGCAGGAGGGAGAATTGGGCTGCCATCTGAGCGAGAGAGGGGCCAAGTTGCCCATGCTGTGTGCATAGTCAGTTAAGGTATATTACTCGGAATGAGTTCATGGCCAGGAGACCTGGATTGTTTATATTACTCATGCTGCATGTGTAGCTGAGACCCAGGTTGTGCACATTGCTGGGAGCCCTGGGCTGCTCACACTAAACACACAATGAGTAGGGGGCAAAAGTTGTGCTGCTTGTGTTGTCTATGTGGCAAGAGAGGGGTGGGGGGCATAGGAGAGCCAGGGGACCTGTGGTCTGCAGCCAACATAGTGTGGCCCCAGTCTGTACAACACAAGGCCCCCAGCTTTCCAGAAATTGGGCAGCTCTGATCCATTTTGCTTTATGCACATTAATATTCTGTTCATTTAGTATAGCTGTCTAGTGATTCTTAGCTTCATGAACCCCAAATCATATTTATGTATGATTTTAAATGATCCTTATTCATTTTAATAGTGTACTGCTTTATTACAGATAGTGTTTTTACTACTTCAGCAGCCACTTCATACTTCATGTTCATCTTTGGTAACAGATACTTTCAGTTCAGCTAGAAATAATTCTTGCCAAATGAAGTGAATCAGCTGTGCCACACTGTCATGGCACAGCTGATCTGCTTCAATGAGTGAAACAGATGTATCCTGTTGTCCTGCCCATTGACAGTATAATAGGTGGCATTTTCTCCTGGGGGCCAGTGCTGCACATTTTGGGGAATTGCTGGGCAGAATCGTGCCGCCCCCCCCCCCCAAAATCTTCAGAGTTCCTGCCAAGCTTTCCCTGTGTACAGATACATCCCCCAGATCTCTGAGGATACATATGTGTAAGCAGGGAAAATCAGGCTTTCCTCGCTTACTGAGAGGTGCCCTTGGGGTCTCGAGGGCATATCTAGATAAGTGAGGAAACCCTGACTTTCGCCACTTATCCAGATGTATCCCTGGAGACCCTGGGGGCCACCTATTGGTAAATCAGGAAGAGCCTGACTTTCCCTGCCTATCTAGACATGTCCCTGGAGATCTTGTAGGTATATCTGGATAAGTGGAGAAAGACGGCAGGTGCTCTTAAGGTTTGAGGAACCCAGTTCTACCTGGGAATTCCAAGGGTTGCAGAACGGGACTCCTCAAGCATCTGGAGCCCCTGCCTGGGGCAGCTGGAGAGTGAGCAGCTCTGTCCTGCCTGTATTCTTCCACTGTAAGCAAATAAATGTATGTCATAATGAAGTGGCACAGTTTGAGTACCTGTGGACACAGCCATAGATTTGGGCATTTGTGACTTTGTACCAATGTAAAAAATTGTTCTCAGTCATGGTGAGGCTGCAGCTGGAGTACTGTGTTCAGTTTTGGACTCCACAATTCAAAAAGGATGTGGAGAAGCTTGAGAGAGTACAGAGAAGAGCCACATGCATAATCAAGGGTCACGAAAACAGACCTTATGATGAGAGGCTAAGAGCCATGGGACTCTTCAGCCTGGAAAAGCACAGGCTCAGGCTCAGGGTGATCTGATAGCCACCTATAAGTTTATCAGGGCTGCTCTCCAGGACCTGGGGGAATGTCTGTTCACCAGAGCGCCCCAAGGGATGACAAGGTCAAACGGTCACAAACTCCTCCATGACTGTTTCAGGTTGGACATAAGTAAGAACTTCTTTACTGTCTGAGCCCCCAAGGTTTGGGATAGACTGCCACTGGAGGTGGTTCAAGCACCTACTTTGAATGCCTTCAAGAGACACTTGGATGCTGATCTTGCTGGGGTCCTATGATCCCCACTGACTTCCTGTTCCTGGGACAGGGGGCTAGACTCGATAATCTTCCAAGGTCCCTTCCAGCCCTAATGTCTATGAAGTCTATGAAATGTAAGAAAAGGCGATGTCTTTCTGCCCTTAGGAACCAGAGTTCATTTATTTCACCTTCAGGTTTGTGAGAAGTATGAGTTGAGGTTATAACTTCTTTGCTTAAAGAAATACAGTTTTTCTGTTGGAGTTTGTTTTAAATTAAAGGGTTTTTTCATATGTTTGGGAACAGAATTTTTTTTCCTTCTTAATCTTTCTTTCAGGCTCATCTTTCATACTTTGTGTTTTGTCTCTGGGCATTTCAGGGCCAACAGAATTAATTTAATATATCTTTAAATGAAAATTGTTTGCCTACTGTTTTCTGTTTCAGATTCAGGTGTCGCCAGTGCTTTCACCACAGGTGTCACAAAATGTCCTTCCTGTTTTGGATCTTCACTCATTACCTGAATCAGGTAAAGTTAAATTGTTTTAGTGAGAAGCAAGAATTTATTGGGCCAGCTGCATGTTTTGGTAAAGTTAGATGAGCTTTCAAATGCAATACATTCTTCATTATTGTTTTAGTGTACATATTCATAAATAGCTTTTATAAGATATCATAAATGTTAGAACTTGTATCTTAAAGTGTCATTGTGAAGCTAAACAAGAATTTTGGTGCTTAGTTTTGATGTACTTAGGTTGAATATAAAGACCATGTGATCTGGCTTCCAAAAATATACTCTGTATTTGTTCTTATACCTCACTCATCATTATACTATTCAAATGTTTTCCAGTAGTTCATTAAGCAACATGATTACAGGGATCCTGGCTTTCTCTGACTTTAAAAAAAAATCCAAGATTCTTTGATTTTAAAACCCCTAAAATCTAGATTTTTTTTCATGATTAAAATGAAATACAGGGGGAGGGGGATATCAGTTAAACGCAATATTTTATTGATATATTTACAATTTTAAAGCAGTGTGGAAGTCTACCAGTGCCTGAGTCATTATAATAAAATATTTGAGTGCTTGATTTGGGGGTTTTTTATCGTGGAAGATCAGA
>NW_017728950.1:67734312-67794595 GCF_001723895.1 Crocodylus porosus
CTCTCCCTTCTTTCCCACCCCTCCCCCCACCCCCTGCTTTGTGACACTGAGCAGCCCTGATATGCTAGTGCCCTTCACTCCTAATCCATAGCCCCCCACTCCACCCAGTCCTGCTGGTGCCGTTCACTTCAGACCCACAACCCCTACCTATCCCTGACTCATTCCCTGGGAGGGCCCCCTGCATCAGGGCTTGTATCCAACTGTAGTTATTCCCTCCCCTACCTCCTGCTGCTTTGTGGCATTGAGCGGCCCTGACATGCCTTGACCCCTCACTCTCAAGCCACAGCCCTGCTAGTGCCCCTCACTCCCAACCTGCATCCCCTTTTCACCCTAAAGCAAATTGTGGCAACCCCTACTGGAGCCATGGAACACAGGGGTGGAGACTGGGGGGGCAACAAAAGACTGCTAGGTGCCAGCTGATACTGCCTGCTGTGAGATCCCAGGCAGAGGCTGTGCCCCTGTTGCAGAGGAAGGCAAAACCCCCCAGTCTGTACCACTCTGAACAGGGGAAAATTCATCCCTGACCTCAGTGCAGCATCAGTTTGACCCTGAGCCAGAGCCTGTAGCAGCACCCTCCAGGGCTGAGTCTCAGGAAGAGCATTGGCACATCCCTGACCAATGGCTGACCAAGCTTCTTTTTGAACAGCTCCAGTGCTGGAGAGTTTACAGTTTCCCTGGGTGTCTGTTCAATTGCCCCCTGCTCTAACTGGGAGTGGAACTAGAATTGAACCAGAACCTAAGAACTGGTTTGAACTGTTTTGTTTTTTTTCACTTGAACGTGAACCATAACTGAACCATGATTTGATCTGTCCTGCCAAACCATAACAGGAACCATGCCTGGCTTCTTGGGATGACCTAAACCTGGAGTGACCCAAATCACTAGGGCCACCAGATAGACTTGTCACTGGTTAGACTTGGGTTACTGGTAAAATGAGGTCATTAGTTACCCCACCAGTCAGATTGAGGTGACTGGTTTAGTCTTCATTAAACTGCTTATAACAATTTTTTAAACTATTAAAAAACCCCCAGAAAACTGGCTCACATGAAGACGCCCAAAGATAACATGACATACTCACTGCTGCCACAAAGATATGCTTCACTGCAGTATCGCAAATCCTCAGGATTTTCTCTGAACTTGCTATTTTTATTACACTTTTTTTCTCAACTCCTTTAATCTGTATGGTTGAGTAATAGAGAGTGGAGTTCAATGTAGGTAAAGAGCAGTAAATAAATACTACTGCTTTCTCATTTAGTGGACTCTTATTCTTACGACTGCTTACGTATCAGGTTAGCTAGTTCCAAAAACCCATTTCCAAAGCTTGCTTAGCACCTTATGCTGTTGTAACATGTAGGATGTAGAGAGAAAGGGAGGCAGGCTGGGTTCTAGAGTCTTGAGTGATGGGAGGCTGGGGGCATACCCACGAGAGCCGTGAAAGGGTGGAAGGCTTGGGGCAGTCTCCATGGCTGGCAGGGGGTAAACTACGAAGAAGTCCTTAGGCAGCCCTTTGGAGGGCAGGCAGTGGGGCCTGGGCCAAAGCTGGGATCGCTTTGGCTCAGTGTCTAGGTTTGGGGGATGGGGCAGGGGGATGGTGCCACCTCCTGCTAGGGCTGGGGGGTGGCAGAGTTCCCACTACCCCCCAACCCTGCCAGTGTGATCTGTACCCTGCTGCTGCCAGTCCCGACATGATTTGTAGGGTGTGTGTAAGGCAGGGGGTGGGTGTCTGGGGTTTTCTGGAGCTTGGCCCTTGCCCTGATGGTACAGGGCTGGTCCAAGAACTTGGCGGTTGAGGCCCAGACCAGCCCCATGCCGTTGGAGCCATGCACCAAGCTTTGCCATGCCTGGACTGCCCTTGTGCTATTGGGGCCACCCCTGATGGTTCAGGGCCAGTTCAGGCTCGCCACAGCTCAGCCCCCAGCCCCGATGGTGTAGGGCCAGTCCCCAAACTCTGCCCTTCCTGTCCCCCACCCCCCTGTCCCATAGACCTACCTGCATGCAGCTACTCCCACCACCCTGCCTGGCTGTATTGCTGGCTGTGAGTGGTGCCCCTTGTCCCGCAGCCCCAGATTTTGTGCCTTTTACCTCCCTGGACCTGCCTCTGATTGCCCTCCCCCAATGCCCCCCAGTTCCAAGCAGCTCAATGCAGGCTGGAACTCTACTACCCTGCAAGGGGAAACCTGTGGTTTCCTCTTCAAAGGGGAAAACCCATAGTTTTCCATGGTTTTCTGCAGGAAACAGAAAACCCGGCTCCCTGATTAACAATTTGTATCTTGTAGAGGTGCACCAATACATCGGTCCAATGTTCATATCATAGAAGTAGGGTCAGAAGGGACCTTGTAGATCTTCAGGTCCAACCCCTCCGCCTGATCAGGAGAAAAACTGGGCTCAGATGACTCCAGCCAGGTAGGCATCAAGCCTCTTCTTAAAGACCCCCAGGTTAGGAGCCAGTACCACTTCCCTTGGAAGTTAGTTCCAGATCCTAGCCGCCCTAACTATGAAGTAGTTCTTACGGATGTCTAATCTAAACCTACTCTCCAACAACTTATGGCTGTTATTGCTTGTTATGCCAGGGGGCGCTAGGGGAAACAAGGTCTCTCCCAAACCCTTCTGATTCCCCCTAGTGAGTTTATAGACAGTCACCAGGTCCCCCCTCAGCCTTCTCTTGTGAAGGCTGAAGAGGTTCAAGTCCCGCAGTCTCTCATTGTAGGGTCTGCCCTGTTGTCCCCAGATCATGTGGGCGGGCCTTCTCTGGACCCTCTCCATGTTGTCCACGTCCCTCCTGAAGTGAGGCGCACAGAACTGAACACTATACTCCAGCTGCAGCCTGACCAGTGTCATGTAGAGGGAGAGGATCACCTCCTTGGCCCTAATTGAGATGCACCTGTGGATGGACAACAAGGTCCGGTTAGCTCTGCCAACCGTGACCTCGCATTATCGGCCCATGTTCATCTTGAAGTCAGTAATGACTCCAAGATCCCTTTCTGCCTCTGTGCTCTCAAGAAGGGAGTTTCCCATCTTATAAGTGTGCTGCTGGTTACCACCAGATTGCCCAGAGTATCTTGCAGAGGCCTCACGTTTCCCGGTGCTTTCTTTATCCTCCTTATATATTTGAAAAAGGACTTTTTATTATCTTTGATCTTGGACGCTATTCCTAGCTCTGTCTGCTTTAGCTTTCCTGACAGCCCTCCTACAGGCCCAAGCAGAGGAGGTATACTCCTCTTTGGTGATAGCACCTCCCTTCCACCAGGTGTACGCCGCCTTTTTGGCAATCAGGCATTCCCGGATGCCCTTGGTGAGCTGTGGGACTTTCGGGCACTCTTGTCCCCCTTACTTCTTGTTGGGACGGTCATCCCTTGGGCCCTGAGTATCGTCTCCTTAAGGAACGACCACTCATCTTGGGCACTGGGTTCCTGTGCTCTCGAGAACACCAGCGCCTCTCCCACTATTCTCAACTCGTTGAAGCTGGCCGTCCTGAGGTCGAGGGCTACTGCCTTGCTGCAGACCCCTGACACCCTGCGCTGGATGGTGAATTCCAGCAAGCAATGATCGCTATCACCCAGGTGGTCAAGAACCTGGAGGCCCCTTACCAGGTCGTCACCTGTGGCCAGGACCAGGTCCAACAGGGCATTTTCCTCTGGTTGGACTGTGCACCTCCTGAATTATGTGGAGGTCCTGTATCTCGGCCAGGAACCTGCTGGAACCGTCCGACCTGGCTGACTGTTCCTCCAAGCAGATGTCTGGGTAATTTAAATCACCCATGACAACTACATCCCTTGCCTTAAGTGCCTCTGCAAGCTGGCCTGAAAATTCCTGGTCCAGCTCCTCCCTTTGGTTGGGGGGTCTGTAGTAGACCCCTTCCATCAAATCTCTCTCTCCACGGCCCCCTTGAATCTTGCCCCAGAGCACTTCAGCTTGCCCCTCCTCTGACCCCATTCTGCTGGCAGAGGATGTGTATTGCTCTTTGACATAGAGCGCCACACCCCCGCCTTTCCTTCCTTCTCTATCCCGCCTGTAAAGCCTATAGCCCCTAATGCTAACTGCCCAGTCATGGGATGAATTCCACCATGTTTCTGTAAGCCCTATTATGTCTGGGTTTGAACTGGCTATTCTGAGGGCAAGTTTCTCCTGTTTGTTCCCCATACTACGAGCATTGGTATATAGGCATTTAAGGCCTTGCCTAGCTGCATGTGCCACCCCCCGATTGGACCCGTTTCTTACATGGGCACTCCTTGCATTTGTCACCTGTGTTGCTCGGGTGGTGTCCTTGTTTTCCTGTGGCTCCTTCCCCCGGTGAGGCTAGTTTAAAGCTGTTGGATCGGCATCAATATAAAGAAAATTGATTGTATCAGAAATCGGCCTGATGTAGCCAATAAATGCCCCAGTTCAATGTGTAGACGGCGAGGACCACGGCTCGGCAGCTTGGAGAGCTGCACGCAGTTGGTAAGTCTGTTGTGGTGGAAGGGTGGGTTATGGGGTGGTAAATCAACACTCCTTGTGGTAAGGGAGGGGCTTGGGCTGCCCAGCCAGGGCGGGTGCAGGACAAAGCCACAGCTCGTCCAGGGGGTGCGGGGCAGGGGTTCTCCCACTGTTGCATGCACCCCAGGAGGGCACAGGGGGATCATCAATTACTCCCCCCATGCCCTTCTAGGTGCACGCAGCAGTGGGAGGCACCCCACGCCCCACTCCTTGCCCCCTGATGAGCTGTGGGTCCACCCCACTGCACCCTGGTTGGGCAGTCCCAGCTCCACTCCTCCCTTACCTCAGGAGCCTTAGTATGCCTCTCTACACCCCTTCCCTCCCCTTCCACCATGACAGACTTACCAGCTGGTTGCAGCTGTATTGGAAATTGGATTGGTGTGAGCCGATATGCCTCCATAAAATCGGCTATCGGACTCCAAAAACTCTGTGATTATTTTGTTTATTAACATATATAAGGCTTTGCATCTGAAATAGAAAATGCCTTGTACTTGGCTAGGGTGGAGGTGAAGTTTGTGGTATCCTTTATTCAATGGGGGAGTCCATTCAACAGTCTTGTATCATCCCTTGCATAGGCTACCTCTGCTATTGCTGTACAGAGTTTCATTGTGCCAGATAAATTAGTTGTTTATCAGGCTTAATCCTAGAGCACTAGGGAGTTTTTGAGACTTCCTGGCCCCGGGTCATGGATCACTTTGAAGATAACAATCAAGACAAGAATTTGATTTTAAATTCTCTAGGAAGCCAGTGTGGAGAGTGAGTTGCAGGTTCAGTGTGACAGTGCTGAAATATGCTGCGGCGTTCTGAATTAGTTGTATCCCGAGCACAGTGCACTTCAGGCTCAGATACATGCTCTTCTCTGTATCGCAGGCAAAAAGTGATAGAGGCATAAGTAACCTATAGAAGAATTTGAAGTGGATTAATATTTTTCCCATACCAAAAATTCTAATATTCTCTGTGTCTATATTAGCAAACAGAAAATGGAATTTTTCACGTATCCTTTATGGGATCCCTGCTTTCTTCATGCTCTAATTTGTATTCAAGAGTGTGAGAACTTTCTGTACAATTTATTTTCATTTTAATATTGACTAAGAATTTTTTAAATGGGGAAAAAATATAGGAGTACATTAAAGTAAGTTTCAAACGCTAGTATGTTCATAGAAAAGCAACTTGGAAGTTTGTAATTAGTAGCAAGTGTCAGGGGTTGGTTGTTATTTTTTAAACAATATTCTTAAATTTAAAAAAATGTTTGTGGAGGGAGGAGTAATTTATGCAAAACGAATACCTTTTGCAATTGAAAAAAATATCTGTTTGTTTTAGGGCTTCCCCTCTGTGCCTCATTTTCTCCTGTATTATTTTGCAGTGAAATGATTGTTGTAGAAACTAGTGTGATATGAGAGAACACAAAATCCTGATTCTGCAGGATCAGACAATATAGATTGTGAGGGGACCAATCATTTTAATGTCTCGTTTTGTAAACTTAACATGGTATAGCTTACAAATTTTCCCAGTATTTAAAGATGCCCCCTGCCACTTCTACCTTGGAAGAACCTGAGAGCAGTGCTTCAGCGTTCCTTGAAGATGGATGTTAGCTGTCTGCTCTGCCTAATTGTCTGTCAGGCTTGGTATTGGGTGGAGGGTAGGTCTGTGAATAAATGGGAAGATGAGGCTCTGCAGTGGTCCTGGGCTTGTCAAGGATGCCGTAGAGACATATACTTCTACATGTAATTGTTTATAGATGTTATTTCAAAGAAATTACTGATCATATTATTGCATATTATAATGTTGACTGAAATTAAGAATTTGTTAATGTAACTTAATATTTAGAATCCGAAGAAGAATTTTATGATGCTCCAAGTAGTCCTGTAGAGGACATGCCATTTTTTGAAGCATCATCTGGCTCCCTCACAAGAGCGAACAGCACGAGAAAAAAAAGGTTACATAAGCACGACTCACTGAAGAATATGACAGACCTTCAATTGACATTTGAAATACCTGAGGTATGTCTCGTTCTGGTAAATATATACTGCTTATAAAAGTGCTGTTTCACCTTCACCATTTTGTTTGTTTGTGTCACTTCTAGGATTCCAACTGTTCTGCAATCCTTATTGATATTATCACTTCCTGTTTCTTCAGCTCAAAAAAATCTCTGAGTACTTTCTCCTACTTTAACTTGCAACTTTTTGCTTTCCAAATATTGCTGCAATCATTTACAGAGCTTTTGCTGCAACTTCTTCCATCTGAAAGAATAAAATTATATTTGAATTTGTTATTTGCTGTATGTAAACTTTAATGCAACTGTTTTTTACAATGTCTCATAATTATCACTTGCCTTATGTTGTTCTTTTTCTTTAGGTCTTAATTCAGTTGTGTCGTCTTGATGATGATGATACTGAAAAGCCCGTGTTGCAGCTAAAAGTTTTAGGATTAGGCACTGAACTTAAACTAAGAACATTTGATATGTCTGCACATGCTTTTCTTAAAGAAGTCTGTCTGTTATGTCCAGAGTACATGGGTAAATATCTGCTTTATGATAAAAAATTGAGTAATATCATTAAAATGTTAAAGAATTCAACTCTTGGGAAGCGTGTCTACTTTCCTAGTGTCAGGTAATAGCCATTTCTGTTCCTCAAGCACATAATTAATATAGACAGGAGTAGGGGGAGAAAAAAATCGTGGGGAATATTTCTTTTACATTGTCATTCATAAAATTCTCTATTTCTGAACCAGATTGAATTTAACATTACTTCCAGAAGCAAACTCTCATGAACCTGATTTATGCTTGTAAGAGACTTGATTGTAACTGTAGTGAGAATTGCATTTATACTGCATGTACTACATATTCTCTCAGTGGTGGCAGATGACAGAACAAGGAGCAACCATGTCAGGGTGCAGCAAGTGATGTTTAGATGAGATATTGGGAAGAATTTTCTCATTAGGAGGGTAGTAAAACACTGGGAGAGGTTACCCAGAGAGATTGTGGAGTCTCCATCCTTGGAGGTTTTTAAGACTCTGCTAGACAATGCCTTGGCCTGGATGTTCTAATTGGGGATGGTCCTGCTTTGAGCAGGGGGTTAGATTAGATTATGTGAGGTTCCTTCCAACCCTAATTTTTTATCATTCTGTATCTTGTATTGATAAATTTAGTGATCATGAAAAAGATCGAGTCTGTGTGCAACCAGGCTGCACTGCTTTTGTGCAAAATCTAGAACTTCATTGACTCAAATAACTTCAAGGAAAAATTTGCCAGAAACATGGCTGTATTCAGTTGTATCTGGTTTGCAGTTGAGTTCTGCTTTGGTTCATCACAGTGTGGTTTTACCTCTAAAGCATAATGATAAAAATCCAAATGTTGCCATTAACTATTTGAGTGCTGCTACTATTAATAGAAAGGCTTAGTTATTTTGGGGCCAGTGAGTTGCTACTGATCAGATGCATACAAATAAAGCTGAAGGTCAGGCTTATTACTATGTAAATGTTTTTGTACATGATCAAAGGACTTGCAGACATCTGCAATTATTTGCCTTTTTTCTTGACGGAAAATGTAATACATGTCATTTCAGATATATTTTTTTCTTTTTTAAAGATGACGATGACAAACCTGTTTATATCGTTACAACTTTGGATAACACGCAAGATGATCTTCTTACACTGGAGTACACAAAGGTAAGAAAACCAAAAAGTTAACTTTGATTCACAAGCCTTTACTAGTAGTACTTAGATGCATGTTTTCTTGAATTTTTGTTAACTTTTATATACTAGTCTATAAAATACTGCTTACATGTACAATATTAAAAAAAAATCTATTTCATAGTTACTTTTGACCTGTATTAAATATGTTTATTCCAGTGAATTTTCTACATGAGGCTCACAATTTTTTATTTATTCTCTCTTTTTTTCCCTCTCTCTATGGGGGAATAGGCTGATATTAATGGACCAGAGCTGAAAACTACTTATAAGAATGTTCTACAGTTGTTAAAGGTATGACTTTCATTTGAGGTATGATGCATACTTTGATTTGTGTACTTTTAAAATATACTCCCAATAAATATAATTTCTTCTAGGTGAATTTCTCTTCCTTGGATGTTCATTTGCATACTGAAGCACTTCTGAATGCTATGAATTACCTAAATAATCTTTTACCAAAGCAAGAGACTAAAGTAACAGAAGAACTAGCTCAAGAAAAAGAGGAGGAGAAAAAAGATGTCCTTAAGAAATTAAGTAAGATTTTTTTCCTTCTTTTGCTCTGCCTTTTATCTCTTCCTCTACCTAATTTATGCTCTCTTTAAAAAGGCAGAAGATAATTTTAAGGTCTTATTCCTAATTTTATGAAACACTGTGAATGAGTGAACTGATGGCCTGTGTGAAATATTAGGTTAGTGAAGGCCCACTTAGGCTTTGCCACGTTACTTGAAACATGACAGCTGCCTCAGTTGTACTAGTGAAAACAGGTTCCTGATACTAGAGAAAATATTTCTTTGAAGATGTAGGAAAAGTACTTGGCTGGAAGTAGTCAAGAAAGAATAACATATTGGCTGCAAGTGGGAGAGGAAGAATAACTTTATGCATTCTCCAGTTTTAGTGAAAAAGAGCTCTAGCAGCCCCTGCCCCATAGGGGAGTATGGAGTACGTGGGTGGCATGTGTGAGGGGGCTGCCTGGGCGCTAGGTCCTGGGAGCCAGAAAGGGAATGAGGGGGCACAGGGTGCATACAGCAGAGTCCTTGTGGCACTTTGCATGGGCTGAACCTTGCCCAGGGCCGCCTGTGCCCACTAGCCTGGCCCCAGCCAGCATGCACAGCTTACAGATGGGGCTGCTCCTAGTGTGGCTGCAGCCACTTGGGTATTGCTCGGCTCTCCTCACTCTCAGCAGAGCCTCTTCCTGCTCCTGCTGCACCGCTCTGTGTCAGAAGCAAGCTTCAGCTGGGCTGCTCCTGCCCTACCACCTGGGGCTCAGGCTCTGGCTCCAGTTCCTGACCACCTTCCACCCACTCCACCCATCAGGTACAGGTGGTTCGAGTGGGTGAAAGGCAGTGAGCTTCAGCCAGGCAGCTCCTGGCCCATCAGACGTGGTTCCAGCTGCCTTTCATCTACTCGGCAGGCAGAGTGGGTTGAAGGCAGTCGGAGCTAAAGTTGAAACCCTGTACCAGACGAGGAGCTGCTGCTGGAGATGAGGGGGCTTGTGGGCATGGGCTGGCACATGGCATAGGTTGCTCCGGAGACGGCTTAGCCCCAGGTGGATCACCCCCACCCCCCCACGGGCCAGATCCAATCAGTTGGCATGTCACATTTAGCCTGTGTGCTGTATTTTGCCTACCTCTGTTGTAGGAGAAAATTAATAATTAGATGCGTTTGTCTGTGTGAACCTAGCTCTTTAGTATCATTCAAAAATAATTTACACTGTCAGTGGTTATAAAGAAAATTAAAGGTTCTGTATTTACCATATTTTCTTGCACACCTCATGCCCTCAAATAAGATATACACCTTGTTTGGGGAAGACAGAATGAAGGAAAAAGGATTATCTTTTTTTTAGTCATGGCTTAATGCTGGACATGTGCAGCAGGGGCAGAACCCATATTTTTTAGCATTGCTTGCTCTCCCTTTGCTGTACAGCTGCTGCCATATTGGGTTAAACCTCTAGTTTTAGCTGAGCAACTAATGCTGAAGAGCAGGCACTGCCCTTGCTGCGTGTGGAAATCAGCTTAGTTCAGATATGCACATGCAGAAGACAGTCTAGTATTTAATGCCTTTTTACTTCAGTCTTCATGAATAAAGTCAGTTACCAGATGACAAGTGTAACTGACAGCAAAGATCGTGGAAGGAGACAAACAGCTAAGAGTTTGTCTCCCACAGCAGTCCCATTAAGGACTACATAAACATACTCTAAGGTGGATACATAACTAGTTGCATCATTGTGCCCAACAAGTACTCATTAATGATTCAATGTCTAGTTGGGAGGAAGTATCAAGGGGGTACCCCAGTGATTCTGTCCTGGGCCTGATATTGTTTAACATCTTTGTTAATGTTTTGTACAATGGGATTGAGTGCAGATTTAGCAAATATCATGTAGATAATGCCAAATTTAGTGGAGCTTCCAGATACTCCAGAGCAGGGGTTCCCAGCATTCATGCCAAGGGCACATTCAAATTTAAAAGAAAAAGCAGCAGGCGCCAATATGAATATTAAAGTTTCAAATTTAGATTAATCTGATCATCTCATCCATTACTTAAAATTGCATTAGATCCGCAACTTCAAAATCCAACTTCCCTTTTACTTGGTATTCTTCTGAAGTTTTATTCATGTCACCTGCGGGCACCGCATTTGGAACCGCTGCTCCAGAGGGTAGGACTAAAATCTAGAATGACCTAGATGGACTGGAGTAATGGTCCTCAATCAATTGGATGAGATTCAGCAAGGACAAGTGCGAAGTTGTGCAGTTGAGACGGAATAATCACATGCAAAAATACAGACTGGGGAAAGATTGGTTAGGGTGTGGTACTACAGAGAAGGGCCTAGGGAGTATAGTGATCCATAAGATGAATATGAGCCAATAGTGTGCTTGTTGCAAAAAAACAAAAACAAAAAATTAACAAAAATGCAGCATATTGTGTTCTACTAAAAGTGTTGCTTTCAAATCAAGAGCAGTGATGTTAGTGCTCCATTCGGGACTATTGAGATCTCTTTTGGAGTATTTTTATCCAATTTTGTAGAAAGATGTAGACTGCTTGGAAAGAGTCCAGTGAAGAGCAGCAAAAATTATTAGACTTTTGGGAAGTGTGACTTAGTAGGAAAGGCTGAAAGGAGTAAAATTATTTAGTCTGGAGAAGAGAAGATTGAGGTAGGAATTTGATAACAGTCTTTATATACCTGACAAGAGTGTATAAAGATGTTGGAAACACTTTTCTCTGTGGCCCTAGGGGATAGGACTAGAAGCAGTGGTCTTAAACTGCAGCAGGACAATTTTAGGTTGGAAATTAGGAAGAATTTTCTGAGGGTAGCTGAACATTAGAACAGGCTTCCTAGAGAAGTTTTGGAATCACTATACCTATGATACTTGCAAGAGCAGGTTAGACCAATATTTGACTGAAATGCTTTGGTCAGGGATGATCCTACTTTTGAGGAGAGGCCTGGACCACATGGCCTCATGAGCTTCCTTTTACTTTTACTTTCTTTCTTCTACTTTTCTATAGTCTTATGATCCTACATCAGTTTTGGATAGCTTATTTTTGGGAAGAAAGTTGCATGTAGTAAGCAAGTAAATGTAGTTCTTGAGTAAAAACTAATGCCAAACTGATGAAGTATTCAGTAAGTTAGTTGACTGGTGGCTGCTCTGGAGTCCAGTTGAATCCCTCTTTTCTGGTTTGCTATATATGCCTGTCTGACTTGCCTATAAATGTTACAGATTCCTGATGTCAGACATTGTGTTTGTAGATCAGTGAGTCTCAGTCTTTTTAGATTCAGGACACCCTTTCACAACTTTAAACCTGGCAGTACCTCTGGTTTAGCTTGGTCCCTTAGCTTGCTTCAGTGTTTTTAAGATGGGGTACTGCCACCAGATAAGTGCCCCAGAATCCGTGCGCACAGTCAGATTGGGAAGGGCTGCAGCACAAGCATGTACTCCTCCTTCATTAGCGTTATCTGATAAAGCATAAAACAGGCAGGTGAGCCCTCTCTTGCCTCAGCCCTTTTAGTGCAGCCCTGTATGGTATCTCCCAGAAAAAAGTGCACATAAGTTATACCCCAATTGAGAACTATTGGTGTTGATTTTAAACGAGGGTAGTGCAATTTAATAAAATCATATTATATTGGTGGCATTATCATGATATGAATGGGACTTACTTGCAAATCACTGTTTCTTACCTGTCATTTCACTTATTTGGGATCAGGTGATGTAAATATACTCAGTTATTTCATTGGCACAGGCCAAGTACACAGCAGACTTAGCATGAAGGTGGTAGAGAGGCTACCTTCTATATTTTCCTTTTCCTTGCTCTGGGAAGCTTCCATATTTTGTTGTAGAAAGGGATATGGACTGTATGCATTTGGTTTTATTTTTTAATCCAGATAAAAATATAGACTAAAAACTGCATAAGTATCTTTTAACTGAGATTGCTATTAGAGAAGCCATAATATTTAGTATTGATTGCAATTTTCCTACAGAGTCAAAAAAATCCAAATATGAGGATGTTGTGGATCTCCATATCTGTGCAGATTTATCCTGTTTGCGGGTTTTTATTAGAGAACAAAAACACAGGATATCTGAAATTCACATTGAAGGTAAGAGTAAAACTTTGAAAGTGTACGTACACAACTTTTTAACAGATATACCAGTTAACCATTTTGTCTGGGTTTTCAAGGTCTGGACAGCCAAGTGGTCATGAGAAAAGCAGCTACTGAAGTGATTGCAAAATTAAAGAACATAAGTATTATGGATTCTGATGAGAAGGCATTGTATAAAAAGGTATGAATTCTCTCTATCTGATTGAGAGAGTAAATTTGATTTAATTACTGGACTCTAACATTTAGCTATGCTGTTGATGCTGTTTGTCTGCTGATAATATTTTTGCTGCTAAGAGAGATATGCCTGATTTCTCAAGAACATAAACTCCACTCCACCACAACTGGTGATTTTGTGCGGAGCTGTCCTTTATTGATCCTAAGGCTCCCAGTGACTTTGAGCTAATTTACGTCAACTGGGATTCTAGTCAAATATTTATATTTGTTGCAAGGATTTTAAAATTAAGTACTTGTAAAATTCTCTGTGGTGTAGATTAAAGACTCCTTAGGAATATATGGATTATTACTTATTTTTGTATTTTGATATTTTCGATGAGGAACTTAATTTGTTATGCATGTTACAGTTCCTTTTTTTCTCTATTTTAAGGCTCTTTATATCACAGGAAAAGAAGTCTTCAGTTTTAAAATGGTGTCTTATATGGATGCTACAGATGATGGTGCCTATGTAGATATGAACGTTTTTGACAGCCAGGTTTACTTAACTGTGGGCTGCATTCAAGTTGTTTTTGTCAACAAGCTTGTTTCGTCTATATTGGTAAGTCAAATCTGATTTCTTCCCCCACATTCTGAGACATACAGATAGCCATGTCACACCAGAAGTGCAGAAGGCATACGTAAAGATGATAGTCATTTACAAACATTACATGACAAATGGAAATATGACATTTTATTGTATTTCTAGTGGGATGAAAAACTCTGTAGATAAAATGTCAGCTCTTAAAATACTTTGATATTTGGACCGAGTTTTAAAGTCAGCTGTTCAGCAGCATCAACACAATTTTTTCCACTTCTTTCTCTAGGCTTTTATAAACAACTTTCAAGCTGCTAAGGAAGCTGTTACTGAAGCAACTGTTCAAGCAGCAGAGAAGGCAGCTACAGGTGTGAAAGAATTGGCACAAAGGTGTTCCCGAATGGCATTGGATGTCAATATTAAAGCACCTGTAGTCATAGTGCCACAGTCAGCTGTGTCAACTAATGTTTTGGTTGCTGATTTTGGTCGTATCACCATAAAGAACAAGTTCTTCATTGCTAAAACAAAAGCACGATGTGCCCTTCCACCTGTTGTTGACTCAATGACAGTGAATTTGAGTGAACTAAAGCTATACAGGTAACTTATTAGTAAGGTTTTTTTGTTTAGTTAAAAAAAAAACTTTTTAATATAATTATTTTAAAATGTCTCAGGTTGGCTGTAAGAAGAAAAATGTTTTTTTCTGAGGAACAGATTAATGGTTATTATAGCACCATGCATGTCTGCCACTGTACATAAATTATAAAATAAAACATTAGTGAAAATGTAATTACCTTTATTGTAAATGACAACCACATATGCAAAACCTTTTATAGAAGGAAATGTTCAGTTAAGATATCCCTAGTTAACATACTTAAACCTCACTGTGTTGTTCACCACCTAGTAAAATGTTCTGCAGTAGGGGTACCAAAGATCCATCCTATGCTGGATCCAGCCTGCAGGGCTATATCATCAGGCCTGTAGGCTTCTTGAAGGGGCCAGGAATTCATCATGGAGCCACAGAATTTTGGCATACAGAGCACTTTTGGGGATATTTGTTAGTAGGGGAGGGGTGGGCATTTGCTGCAACTAACCCCAGTGGTTCCATGATGCTGCTAAACCCAGCACGGGAGGTAGGTCCAGATCTAGCCTGCAAGGAGTCATGTGGCCTGGGTCTGGCCCAGGGGACCAAGGGAGTTTGACATCCATGCTTTACATTATTATGTAAAGAGACTACAAACAGTAGGGTAAGGAAAATTGAAAAATGTTTCAAGCTTGTGTTCTCCAGAACACTTGAGGGAGAGTGAGTTCTGAATATTGTTATATTTTATATACAGGTCATCAGTTGAGAGAGGTTCACTGCAAACTGAAATACAGCTATTGCAGCCTGTAAATCTTGAAATTGTTGTTGAACGAAATTTAGCTGCTGCTTGGTATACTGAGATTCCTGATATAGCAGTATCTGGACGGCTCAAGCCTATGAATGTGAGTGATTGGTACTGAACATGGCAATAAAATTTTTTGTGGGAAGCTAATGGTTTCTTGGGTTGTGAAAGCAAAACTTCTCAGTTCGGTTATCATTTGATTGGAAGAGGAGAAGTCGGAGAATATTTTCACTGTTCTGGATTGAAAAAAGAGAGCAGCGGTGAATAATAAGCAGAGGCTTATTTCTGAACTCTGAAGGCTGACTAAGGGGAAGGCAGGGAAGGTTGCTAGAATGGTGTCAGGGGGCTGGAGACTTTGTATGGAACTAGTGGAGGAATTTCTTTGTCAGCTTCACTCCCCCTTCCTGGTGCTGCAGGGAAAGGTGTCTGCTTGATCAACAGCTACTGGGTTAACTTTCTAATGGACATTGCTGAACTGCATGTCATCCTGCTGTGCAGTTAGGTAGTGGCTGTAAGAGGTTTATCTCCTGTTGCTGTTGGGGCAAGTGGGAATGATTTTGGTGAAGGGATGCTTCCCTCATATGAGAACCATTGCTGGTTTGCAGAGGCTGCTGCTGCTCTGCTTTCTTTTCTTTTCTTTTTTTAAATTTTTTTATTTATTTTTTTTAAGTATTTGGGAGGCTTAGGTTTGAGGGGCATGCTTTTGCCCAGTTCTGTTGTCTACTGAGCAAACAGTCAGATTTGCCATAGTTTGTATTGGTATTGGGACCGATACGAATAGGGAATGCTAACTGATGTGTTCATATCAAAACCCACTTTTTTTAAAGCTAATTCTCAGTCAAGAAGACATAGCCACTATATTAAGGACACTGAATGAAAATTTATGGGACAATTCTGGTACACCACCCCCTTTGCCAGAATCAAAAGATACAAATAGCAACTACAGTGATGCACACAGTACTTCTCAGAACTCTGCAGGTAAGTTTGTGAAAGTCCAGCAACAATCCAGTATCCTTACGTGGCATTTTCAGGTTAACGTTTTTCTGGCAGAATTACATATTGCTAATCTTAAAGAACACCTGCTTTAATTGCATTTAAAACATTTATATATTGTAGCCCCATTTCTCTGCATATATTCAAAATAAAACAGATATAAAACTATTCAAAAAATAGAAAGAAGTTCTGCTATGGATTTTTTTTACATGTCTACAGTCCAGTCTATTGGCAATTATTAAGTGTCTTATGTAGTCTCTATAACACGTCAACTATGATTTGTAGGGTTCAAAAAACTCCATTGTATGCATTCCAGTAAATCATGACAGGTTTCTTAATAATTGTGTACTATGTTACAAAAATCATGATATAAAAACCTTGCCTTATTTACAATTGGGCTTCTCTTGGTTTCGTTATCAGTTTGCCCTCAGTACTTATGATCTTTTCCTATGTATGTGAACAGTCTTTATAACAATAAGGCAAGGCCACAAAAGCCATTTTTGCTCCCAGGATTCAGTTATCTGTAAAACTACCTTGTATGTAAAATAGAAGTTCTATTAGTTCCCTGAATTCTTGAAAAAATTGAACAGATGAACAACAGGTTTTATTATTGTTGGAACAGGAATTAAGATTATATACACATTTTAGGAAACACATCACTTAGTGTGGAATTTTACGTCAGACTGCTGTATGTGTTGTTAAGTTAAAATTATAATTTTTATAATTAATGCTATATATAAGATTGGATTCAGGGAAACCAGAGTATTTTGAGATGTTGCACATGACAAAGTCTCTTTGTTGTAAGTAATTGTCTTTTCTGTTGCAAGATTATGTTTTAATAATATAAATGTCTTTAATTTCTGAAAGGAGCAACTCTGGTGACATCTGCTGTAGTGGAATTGCATTCACCTGTTAAAGCTAAAACAACTCTAAAACTTGACTTCCAATTCGATTGTCTGACTTTGGTACTGTATAGTCCAAACTCTAAACAGGTAAACAAACCTTTATAAAAACAGAAATGATATAATTATATAGGTTATGAACAGATATACAAAAATGCTCTCATTTTATTTTAATTTAAATTTTGTTTCCTTTTCCTTGCATAGGTTGCAGTTTTGAATCAAAGAGATGATCATTTAAAACTCGCAGAGTTTAAATTGGTCTTGATTTCAGCTGCTGTCAAAATGCTATCTGATGGTTCAATGAATGCTTTAGTCAAATTAGCAAACTGTACATTAGATGATAAACGTCTGACAGTCCAGAAGGCAACTCCAAGGTGTGTGTGTGTCTGCATAAAAGATTAAATTGTTTCTAGTCGTACTTAGCAGCGCCACAAGTAACACTACTGTATAAATTGCTATTGATCTTAAATGTTTTGTAAGTTTAGCTTAAAAATAATTGGGTTATTTTTATGCACATTTTTATTATAGATATTGTTTGGGGCCTAACAATATAAGTTAAATAAAATCAGAGCATACCGGTTTCAGGGTTTCGTTTTATAAATAAAAGAGCTAGATGGACAAATGCTATTCTTTTTATATAGAAGTAGGATCCATTTAATTTTTTATATGCATCAATAAAATAGCATGTGTTTACATTTTAAAATGAGGCTGCCAGACTGCATTTAGTAACTCATCTGTAAGCTTCATCATGCTTTTATGGTGTCTGCATTATTATTACTTTAGTTTCTACAAGGTTCATTCAGAAAGTTTGAATGCCTCTTTTTTTTTCCCCTCAGCCAGATATTCAAAAAATACTAAACCTGCACAGAAAATATGTACACCATCACTGAAAACATGGCTGTTTTCCAGCAGTCTCCTCCCCAATCAGTGACCTTTTTTCCATTAGTGAACAAGTGCATGTACAGTAACATGGTATAAAGAAATGCTTGAAAAATAGCTGTGTTCAGTGATTGTCATTTTACAATTAGAAAATAGAATGTGTGCATCTGTTTATCCTAAAGAGTGGAAAAAAGAAGCTGTTCTATAATTTTTGCCTGCCTTTGGATTTGTGCAATACCATTGCTTCTAGCTAGGCCTTATTACAGCACTTGTGTTATCTACTATTACTAAGTTTTCTTTGTTTAAGAAAAATAACAAAAAAAAAATTGGAAATTTAATAAATAATTCTGCTAATGCGATAGAAAGGCTAGAATATGGAACACCATCTTAACTTGTTGCCTTCTCATTGCTAGGATGAAGACATTTGTAATTTACACGAGAAGAGTTGATAAGAAGATACAATTTAAAAACGATCTTGTTTAGAGTTGCTCTCTATTTTGCATGTTAATATAATCTCAGCCGTTTTTAAAAAAGAACAAACCAAGACCTATTTTAAATTAAATAAGAACTTTGAAAGTGTTAAGATGTTAACAGGAAGGGACTGCTTTTTAAAGCATCGTGTATGCTCTAACTTTTTCAGAATGGTAGAAATGAAACATGGATCTGAAAAGAAAGACATGGTGGATATAAACTACAAGCAGGGGAGAGATGGCACTGTTCTCACTACCATTGTTCAAGAGATATACCTCTGTGCAAGCATGGAATTTCTACTTACTGTTGCAGATGTATTCCTAAAGGCTAATGAAGAAAGTGCTGCAGCCCAGAAAACTTTAAAACAATCTTTAGCTGTAAAGGAATCTGTAGCTGTAAAGGAACAAGGTTAGTATCTGATTGAGCTTTTAATATATCAAGAGTCAGGAGGGAAGCATCATTTATTACTAGTGCTCCCATGCTGGTTCCTTTGTGTAGAGCCATCTTCCTTTTCCATTTGGTCAAACAATCTTGCTTCTCTTCAGTTCCATACTAGCAACTTATTTCTTTGAGTTAGCACTCCACTGCTAAATATTTTCGGCCTACCATAATGTATATTTGAAGGGCCATTTCCTCCCATTGCCCTTTTTCTTTGATCTGACTTTCAGTAAAGTATGAGATGTTTTGGAGAGAGGGTGCTCTGTTTGTTAAATGATACTTTATTCTTTAGATGTATATAAAGATAATAATGCATGCTATTTCCTTATATTGATGAGATCTTTTAATATGCTTTCTTTTCTTTGTTAAAATAGAATCTATTGCTACAGAGTTTTTCAACAATTTATTTTTTGACTTCTTCAGTAGGAAAAGATACTTTTTTTCAAAAGAAAAATAATAACGTTAAATTAAATATTATACCTCAACTTTTAAGATGATAATTGTTTGTGATAGTTCCTGGAATTTTACAAATAAGCTACATTTTATTTTAAAGAAACTGAGAAAAGTGAAGCTAATTGATGTTAAGTGCTCATGACTTCCTTATTTGGAAGAAAATGTTGACATTTGAGAACTTTCAAACTCTTTCTCTTCTGCCTTTCCATATTATTTCTGCAGGGATGATTGTGGTTTCATATGGCTCGACATATGAACTGTGTACTCTAGGTTGAAATACGTAATGGCTGGTAAAAGAATGCACACTAGGATTGAGATATTCAGAGAACTTAAGGGAGTAGGGAACCCCAAAAACCTTGACATTTACATGAAGTTGGTTCACCAACCTCTTTTTGTTTTTATTTAAAAATTCCATCCTAAATGCAGTATCAAAGGTATACTTAATGCAGGTGAAATCGTAGTAGTAGTCAGCAGTGCCACACACCATCTTTTTATTTTTTAGCCTTAACACTTGTCCAGTTGAGAGCCTAACAGTAACTTCTGATTATATGGACTAGGAGCTAGATCTTTTTTGGCTGGGCTCAGTAGTGGAAATCACTTATGGGAAGTCTTCCTATAGCTTGTGCCAGGGATTGGCAACCTTTTATTTAACCACAGGCCACCCCTTGCAACTTGGAGGTGCCACCAGCTGCCCAATTACTGCTGCACCAGTTCTTCCTCTGTGCGGAGGGGCTATCTCCCCTCCCTCACTCCCAAATGTAGCCTCTTCTGAAAGATGTTAAAAAGGACAATTTAGAGTTATTAATTGGGTGAGTAGAGGCTGCAGTATTGAGGGAAGAGAGCTGCAACTTATGGAGATCTCCCATAGAAGCCAGCAGCAAGAGGGTTAGCTGGCCCTTGGTAAAATATGAAATATGGAATTGTGCAAATAACTGAGCATCGGCATGCCTTTTTGTAAAATGTGGACCAGATCCAGTCTCTGAGGGATAAAGCAGGCTGTAGGTGGCTGACCCCTGGTCTGCACTATGCATGGGCTCATATGAAGGCCATGTATAGACATTGTATTTCTACTGGGAGAGTTGCTGCTGTCCCAGTAGATACTACAAGCATATAAGCGTTCATTTAGTTTCTCCCAGAGGAAACATACCTGTTCTTGGAGAAGGATCTTCCAAGTATCAACCTGCAAGATCTCCCTTGTGAGAGAGTACTCTTGCAACAATAAACACTTGTATGTTCCCTTTCTTGTCTGGCCTGGGAGAGGATGGGAGTATCAGTGCAAATCTGGGGGTCCCCAGTTTGGGGAGCAGGTGGAGCTTCCCAGGTGGCCACTCTAGTCCCCTCCTGGACTGGTCTGAGAGGGGAGTTTGAGCCACCTGTTCCTTGCCCCTGCCTCCTCCCCATACTGGGGAACTTGGTTTGCCTGCTGCTCCCTCGCTCTGCTCCTGTAGTGCTCCTTGCCTCCTGCCTGCTACCCAGACTAGGGCCCTCTGTCTGAAAAATAAGCAGGAGTTGTGTTCCAGTTCCCTCTCATATGGGTTTGGGAGAAGACTGGATCAGCTGCTGAAGCTCCCTCTCTTCCCCCTAGACTGGTGATTTCTGATCTAGGAAATGGGTGGGTGGTTATGCCCTGCTGCTTCTGGTTCTCCCATGCATACTGGTCTGGGAGGCAGGGGGTATTAGACGAGCTGTTGCTTCCCACACCTCCCCTTTCTCCCCACTGTGTGCCCTGGCCTCCACCCCGAGCTTTCCAGCTGCAGGCTACACAGCACCACAGGCTGCCCTGCCCTCCCTGCCTGGGGCAGGATGCGGAAACTGAAGGAAGAAGAGAGGGGCTCAGAGACCTCAGCTGCTGATATTCCTTTATTTTCCTATCATTTCCAAGAAAATTCTCTAAAAATAATATTACTGTAGAACTTCAGCTATTCTTTCCAAAACTGACTATTGTTATGAGGTGCCTCAGTTTTTAAGTGCACAACCTGTTGAATCTGATTTTCAGAAAGTACTCATCTTCTGAAAACCATAACCCTCTTAATTGTCTCAAATTGGGCACCTAGGCTCATTCACTGTTTTTGAAAATCCTGGTCTTTGTTTACTACTTAATTGAGTAAAAGAAGCTATTTTGGGGGGAAGAATTGTTTTTATTGTTCATTTCCTAATTATCCCAAAAGCAGTACTTGGAAATAAAGCAGTGAACAAAGAGCAGCAGAATGGGTAAAATGTTTTTATCCTTTTTCACATAGGTTCTGAAGTAGGACTCTTACCACCAGCTAGATCTGTCATTTTGGACTTTTTGTGGGAATTTTGTGTAATCCACAACTATGGATCTTTTTTTTTTTTTTTTTTTTTTTGCTTGAAATTTGAAGGGGTTATTTGAAGTTCACACATTTGTTTCAGAAAAAGGTATTCATGAGAGATTTCCATTCACATAACATGATTAGTCTACAGCCTAAATCTAAATCAAGAAAGCAAGCGTATTAAATGATAGAGGGGCACAGGATGACAGCGAGATGACTGGGATTAGCAGGATTAGCTATAGTCATGGAATGGCAACTGGCTAGTCCATTCTGTTGAATGGTTTGTAGACACAATAATATAGGTGAGTTTCAAGAGCTGATTTAAAAGAGGATAATGTAGTGGATTTAGGGATCAATACAAAGAGCTCCTCCAGCATATAAAGGACAACATGAGAGAAAGTGTAACAGGATTGGTAAGTAATGTAGATGCCTATTAAGGTTGGACGAGGTCAAACTACTCAACTAAAATATTGGGAGAAAAATCTGAAATACAATAGAAGAGATTACCTTTTTTAACTATGTACAGTTTAACAATAATTTCAGCATTTTCTGCCATGGGTATGTTCCTTACTTCTAATTTCCCCACCTCAATTTTCCTTCTAGCTGTTCATTTTCTTCTAGGTTTGTCATGAAATCGCTACTGTACTATATCTAAAAAATCACTTTAAGTGAGCATTTTAAAAACAAGGGTTATATTGATACTACATATTGATACCGTGATCATGATTGGTAATGTTGATACTCTGCCTGTAAATACTGATGACTATATTGTATAATTCTTGATGAGTTTGAACAAGTTTAACTTAACTTCTTCTTTTTTTTAAGCATCTGTGCAACCAGTATCGACAATGGAAATTAATGTTGTTGTTAAAAATCCAGAGATTGTGTTTGTGGCTGATTTAACAAGAAGTGAGGCTCCTTCATTAGTAGTTACAACACAATGTGAAATCTTCATTAAAAATTCCCCTCAGTTATATAAAATGACAGCTGCTGTTAAAGAGATGCAAATGAAAGCATGCCCCTTTCTTCCAGAAAAAAGAAAAGGGAATATTACCACGGTGAGTTTGCCCTATGTGTTTGCAAATTATAACTAGCGTACTAAATCTTTTTTGACATACAGGAAATGAAATCGTTATAATCCTGAGTCTGTGGATATAATGCTGAAGATATTTAGGAAAAATTAGTCTTGCATGAATAGCCATTTGGCAGTCTGTGGTTCAGATGTATTTTATACTGTTAGTGTTTTATTTTGTCACGTGCAGAAAAATGGGTTAGGGTTTTATGGTATTTATAAATGTACCTGTTAGTGTTTTTTTATTTCTGAAGTTGAGTATTCTCTCAGTGGCTACAATTTTTCTGATTATAGCATCCCCATCTATAGCTTTCGTTTCCTTAAAATGGAAAATTGCAAGTCGAAGAAAAGAAGGTCCTGTAGTTCCTGGATATGCTGTATAAACTAAACCAGTGATTCCCAACCAGGGTGCTGTGGCATCTTGGGGTGCCTTGCCATCCTTTCAAAGGTGTCCTGGGATCTCATGCAATATTAGCACTTTAAGATAATGCAAACATGAGTGACGACATAAACCTAGAGATTTAAAATAGAAATTCATGGTGTTAAAAATATATTCACCTTTTGTGACATTTTTGAGTTGTTTGCAACAGAAAATTTGCTCTATTTTTCTGTAGTAAAAAAATGACTGAAAACTACTATCTTCTGGGGGATGCCTTGAGTCTGAAAAAGGTTGAGAATCACTGATCTAAAATTAAGGGCAGCTTGATTACAATCCAGTACTAACAGTGTCTCAACATCAAGGGCAGTGTAATAACATTTTTTGTCTGCAGCAGGAAAATGTGTTGTTTTCCCCATTTCCCTGTCTCAAAGTACATTTCACACAATCTTTAGTTAAGGGAAATAGATTTAACTTGTCCTGGCTGTCAGCTGTAGGGAGCTTAAGGCAGTTCCATATGGTTGTGACGGGTCTGGTTCTCCCAAACTGCAAGCAGTTTTCCATAAGGGAACCATGGACCTTTATTTTCAGTAAGATTAGACATTTTTTCTATAGGCTACTTTTGACGTTCTAATTACCTAGCTAGGCTGAAAAACAAACATCTTTATTTTGTGCTAAGGGAAGAATCAGTTTCTTATTTTCAAGAGCCAAGAGAATTATTTCGATAACTTTTTTCCCCTTAAATCTTCCTAAATAGTGTTTTAGGTGAGAAACTTGCAGCTATTTCTACTCTATTATGTATTACAAATCTGACAAACTCTCTCATCCAGGTATTGCAACCTTGTGATCTCTTCTTTGAAATGCTGCAGTCAGGTACTAATCCACAAATGATCGAAGTGTCAATTAAATCCCTAACAGTAAAGGTAGGTTGAATTTTATTTCATCTCCTCCACCTCTGATTCCTCCAAGATACCCTCTCCCCCAGCTATTTTGAAAATGTACTAGGTTTTAAATATGAAAGACCTGAAGCAGACAATTGACCAACTCAGTCTTCCTTCCCATAGGTTTTTTTCATCACTCTAGTAACAGTGGTTGTTACTATTAACAACATAAAAAGTTCTATCATTGATGTACAGGTTGATAACACCACATCTGGTATTAGTGTCATCTCTTTCAATGGCACTATTGATTTAGCACCAGTGTGGATGGAAATCGTAGCAATTAAATACTGCTCGCACTACTATATAATGGGACAGAATAGGTGGTTTATCTGGTTTGTGTTCTGCATTCTATTCCCACTTCCAACAATTAGTTTGGAAGCATGTGCCATAGTTTCCAATCTGTAAAATTGTGATAATACACTCTCCTTTCAGTGGGGTATTTTGAAGAGCTTTAACTGTTTATGAATTATTCATTTGCCATAGTATTGGGATCCATAGAAAAGCCCATGAGAAAATTTAGTCATTCTGTTTTCAGTGCACCAGTTTCAAGAGTGTGCAGTAAGTAAGGGGTGTGGAAGCACCCCAGGAATGTGTCTCAAAGGTGTACACAGGCTGCATCCAGGGCCAGGACCTGTCATGCTGTGCTTGGTTGTTATTTTTTTCCAAATGTGAACTGATCTACCTGCTAACTGATGACATTTTGAAATGCATCCTGTTACTTATTTTAAGAGAATTTGTCAGCATATTACCCAAATTATAAGTATTTTGTTCACATGTTTTACAATAGTGTAATGAGGGTGGGGCACTGACATGGGGGGGGGGGAAGGGGCAGGAAAAAAACTAGTGCCACCACAGCTGCACAGTCTTGGGCACACAATGGCCTTGTTACAGCTCTGCATATTATTCCTGGATCATCTTCTTTTAGGTCTGTGCACATAGGGAGGTATTTGATTCGGATTCGGCTGATTTGGAGGACAGTGATTTGATTTGGATCACTGTCCCAGATCAATTAGGCCGAATCAGCTTTGGAAGATTCAGCGCCAGTTCAAAGGTATTTGGAGGTTAGGCCATAAACTGTAATGGGGAATCACTGAAATACCTATAACTTGGTCATTTTTTTGGCTGATTGGGATAAACAGTGCAGGGATGGTAGCCCCTTCTGATGGTGGGAATTGATAGGTGCAGGGGTTTCTGGGAAATTGCACCTCAGGCTGTTGACCAGCAAAACTCCGTGACATGTGACTGTGTGTGTGTGTTAAGGCGCAGCAGGGTGAAAACTGTAGGCATGGATTGGTAGCCCCTGTTCCCACTCTCACAACTCCACTGCAACCAGTAAGCCTCAGGCCTCTCAAAGATCTTACAGGTCTGTGCTTTCCCCAGCCAGGACTGTGCAGTGGTTGGAGGTTATCAAGTACCTCCTGCTCCTACCTGCCTTTTACCAGGGAGGTTCATGGTCCTTGCATTTCCTGGGGCTGCTGTGCCACCGGCAGTCTCACCCAGGCCTCCCTACCCAGCAGGGCACAATTTTAGGTCATGCCCAGGATGATGTGGGGTCACTTCCTCCGCATGTAGCCCCAGACCTTATACCTCCAAGTTCTTCCTGGCACAGGAGCTCTTCCCCTAATGGCTGGTGATAAATTAAACTGCTGCCTCTAGCTGTGAGAGTGGGGCATTAAAATGCCGCCCTCATTAGTACCTGTCCTGTCACATACATAGCCCCTTGTGTGGGCAGGAGGGAGGCCTGCCAGGTTTCAGGCAGACTGGTGCAGGGGTTTCTGTGAAACTGCAACTCAAACTGCTGAAAGCAAAACTCATGTCACTTGTGTGTGTTAAGGGGTGTAGGTTGTAGCCACATTGGTCTAAGGATGTAGCCCAGGCAAGGTTCTTGGGGTCAATCTAATATCTTTTATTAGACCAACTGAATAGTTGGAGAAATTCTTCCTTGCAAGCTTTCAGGTTTAAAAACCTTTTGTCAGGCTGAGGAAGCATCTAGTTGGTGTGTGTGTGTGTGCTCTTCCTGGATGGAAGGAGTAGTAAAGAAGCGCAGGCAAGAAAGCCACTAAGTGAAAATGGAAATGGAGGCATCAGGGGGTGAGAGAGACAAGCTGGGGTTGGGGGGAGAGGGATGTAGCAAGTAAAAGTGGAGAGGTACCTGCTGCTACTTGGGGAGTCAGATGTCAGGCAGGTTGTAGTGTCATAAATCCAATGTCTATAATGAATCTATGAGTTTCTGTATCTAGGAGGTTGATGAAGTGAAATTCAGAGGCCCATCTGTGGAAGGTGTTTTGTAAATTCAAACAAGCACCAAACCTTGCTAACCTCATCACCAGAAGCTAACTTCCTACAGCTCAAAACATGCCAAATGAATCCAGACCATGCCATGACAAGACATGCAAAACCTGCCAGCATATCTCCCGTACTCCCACAAACTGTGCACCAGAATCTGTCAAAGGCAAGAATACACAAGTACCTGTGGGGGCATATTTCTCACAAGAAAACCACTCTGTCTCCATTCTCTCAGTCCTGATCCTCAAAGGGACTTTACAAACCACTTTTCATAGACGGACCTATACACTGCACATCAACCTTCTAGATACAGGAACTCATTGACTCAATATAGACATAGCAAAAAGCTTAATTGGGATCATCTGCCACCTCAAAATGATCCCACACTACACTACCCCCTTGCTTCTGAGTTGAGGGTGGAGATTCTGCCTTATTCCCCTCCTCAGCAGACAGAGGCACAACAACAATGGAAGCTGAGCCACTGCACCTCTCTGGAAGGCATCTCCTGAGGTGCCTTTCAGAGAAGGCCTGGCACTAGGCGAACTTTGAGGGGTGTGGACCACAAACTCAGATTCCCCCTCAGTCCTCAGAATTTCTTTAGCTAGGGCATGCATGTCCCCTAGTTTCAGATCCAGCTCCTCCTCTGGCACTGGGAGGCTCATGCTGGGCAATGAAATTGGGGTGGAGGAGACAGCTACCAGCAGCAGAATGACAATTTCTGGTGTTGGGAGAGGTGGTGCAGGGACAGGTACTGCTCCCACCTCCTTGCTCCCACTAGCAGCAGAAAACTCATTGCTGCCAGAAAAGAGGATGCATCTGTTTGGTAGGAGGAAGGGGAACTTGCAGCTCTAGCTCTCCCCCTACTCTCTCTAGCTCCTCTCCATACCAGAAGACCTGGCACCTGCCTTTCCAGCACATGTCATATTAATCTTTCCTATGCTGAAATATGTCTGTGTGTGTGTGCAGCTGTAATATCGCCTCTTCTTCTATGATGCATGACTGTTTGACTTCTTCTGTGTTGTGTTTAGTGTATGTGTTTGTAACTATATAATATTTCTTCTCTGTGTGTGTGTGTAATGTATGTGCTTTCCTGCAGAGTGATAGATCACACTGCCAGGGAAAGCACAGCTTTCTTTTTAAAAGTGTGTGTGGGTGGGGGGAAACCAAGAACAAATAAGAGGTTTTGTGGGGAAGAATAAGTTGAAGGAAATGGATTGGATAGAGATAAGTAGATTTGGATTCTAGTTAGTAAGCTGTATCCAATCCTTTCCGAGAACAGAAAATTGCAGGAAACTGACTAGGTAGGAAGCCAAGCCAGTCTAGTATCTTTCAGACACTGTTGGTCAGGCAGAAATAGCTCATAAAAGGCACAGAAAGGCTGCAGACAGGCTTATATGCTGTTTCTACATCCCTCTGCTAGAGCACTGTGATTGGAAGGGGACTTGGAGAAAGATCATAGTCACTGGCCAGCTATAGAGGCCAGTCCCTGTCTCCCCCCCCCGTCCCCCTTCCTCTTCTCAGTTTCTGTTCCCTGGAAAGACTGCCTTCCGAATCAGTTCGGTGGTTTGGCTTGGTTTTTCTCCCAATTTGATTTGGATTCAGTGATTCAGCCTCTGAATTGGGCTGAATCTTCTCTGAATGGAATCGGCGACCAAAGTTTCACACACTCCTGCTTGTTATGGCTGCTTAGTGTTCCTGATCTGTCAGAACGAGCATTCTTGCTCACTTTTTCCAACCTGGGACCTAGCTGTTGTTTTTTAGGGTTCTTGTAGCTCTTCTTTGGGACACGACTTCCATTTCACTCAGATATATTTTTTCAAAATCTTTCTTTTCTGATGGCTATTATTTTAGCTCAAATGAACTCTGAAATACCAATCTCAGCCCACTCTGTTTTTCATAATAACAGTGTTGCCTTTTACATTCCCTTATCTTTTTTAACTAAGGTAAGTGCATCTTTCCATACTGCCCATGACAATCATTTCACTTTTCTTTTTATTTCAGTCTTTAGCATAAAACGATAAAATAAGCTAGAAGCTAAATAGAAGCTGCAACAAGAGCCAGATAGATCAGTTTAGAGCATGACAATGGTTTCCTTTCCTCTTAAGACTTGTTTTAGAAGTCATTGAAGGTGTTGATTAATGCAGCGCATAAAATGTAACTCTTTCCAAAATATATACAGTAGTGGGAGGGCCCATTATGCCAGTTTTGTGGGCTGAAATGGTATTAGCTCTTACAAAAGAGACGTGCAAGGCTGTCACTTAGTCTTGATCAACAACTTTTATTAGATTTGGTCAGACAGTCTTCAAAAGTGTTTCTTGACAAGAAATAATAATCTCAAAGATGAATGCTTCAGTATTACCTTTGGGAAGTGGGAGCTTAATTTTCTGTCATGCGTTATTTGTTTCTCCTTCCCAACTATTTTTCATGTCCTTTACTAACTTCTAATAAATGGGAAAGAGGTCAGCATCTAAAATGGGAAAAATGTTACATATTTTCTTTTATATATTAGAACTCTCCTTCAACTTGCCTTGCATTTTCTGAAGTCAATACATGGTTTACATAGTTACGTTTTCAGGTTATTAGCAAAAGATTTTAGCATTATAACGATTTGAAAGCTTTTTATTTGGAAGATATATTGAACAGTTATGGCATAACTAGGAAAGCAACTTTCTAGCAGAAGATGGCATAACCCAGAGTAATTCCCTGTTTCTAGCGTCTGCAGAGAGACAATTTAGCCTGAGTGCTGAATTAAGAAGGGAGAAGCCAGTCACAGGAGGGAAATTTGCAGGTTTTGTAACAAGTATTAGACAAAGCTTTGATTGAAAGCAAAAACTGCTTAGTAAGACATTTAGAAAGTAGTTGATATTTTCTCTCTACTAAATTCCGCATGTTTTCCAATCATCAAACATTATAAATAATTTTTTTCATAGGTTTCACCAATTATCATAAATACAGTGATGAGTATTATGTCAGCCTTTTCTCCAACGGCAGAGACTGCACAGGAAGATATTAGTCCAGTTCCTCCAGACTTGTGGGATAAGAAAGATGTAAAAAATCTAAAAATGTGGTTTCTTGAAGAGTCAAGTGAAAATGAAAATACAGATACAGTAGCAGAGTTGGTTCCTACAGGACAGACCTTAAACATGGAAATTGCATCAGTCATCATAACTCTTGAAGCTGGGGTGGGTCACAGAACAGTACCTATGCTTCTGGCAAAATCATCATTTTCTGGTGAGGTCAAAAACTGGAGTACCCTCATCAACCTTCATTCCCAGCTTGAACTAGAGGTAAGGATTTAGCAGGTTAAATAAGTTTCCCTTTCTCAAAACTGAGAGGAAGGTCTTGTAGTAAGCACAAGTGCAGCTTTATCTGCTTTCTAAATTGAGCAAACAAATCAAAGGCAAAAATAGGGTACCTAATAACTGAAATCAGATGCATTAAAAACATAATTGTAATGCCTTCTAGAACACAACAGGTATAGGCCCCAAGGGCACCTATACACATGCATTGAGGCTGCTTTGACACACTGTAATTGCAACAGCATGGTAATTACCATGCTACAGCATCCCTGTGCTGAAAAATGGTGGCGGAGACACTTTAATAAAAGCTCATGTGATGAACTTTAGTTAAAGCGTTGACACCACCATTTTTCAGCCCAGGGACACTGATACACATGACATTCCTCATGCTTTAATTAGAGTGGCTCTCCAAGCTGCTCTAATTAAAGCACACCCCTCTCCCCGCACCTCCTGGAGCATGTGTATGAATGCCCCAAGTGTTTTACTGCAGTAATCTTAATAATTGTAATATGCTGTAACAGTGTTAATATAATGCATCACTGTAGAATATGGTTTGTTACCTATCCCCAGGCAAAGGTATGTGATCTGGGTTCATAGTTGAGAACCTTTTTTTATAACAGTCACGAATTATTTATTTTTTTCATATTCCTTTATTCTGTGCATCTGTGCAAGATCATCTTTTGCAAGAAACTAAAAGCATTTAGTTGATCCCTACTCTGAATATTTATAGCATGGTTTCCCATTCCTGCAAACACTTAGGTATATGCTTCATTTTATGATTGCAAATAATTCCATTTCTATCAACCAAGTACTTGCATGGATGCAACAGATATATGGTAGAAGAAAGATGTAAGGTAACTTTCAAAAATACTTAAGTTCTGATGATTGTGTTTGAGTTTATAAATCCTCCTGGCACAAAAGTCTGTTATCATTTACTTGCATACCATGTGCACCTTCTTCCCAGAAGTCAGCTTTCCAGAGTTGAAGTGCATGTCTTAAGCAGGGAAGCAGTATTTGTGTGCTGGAATGAAAGAATGGGATCATTAAGGTGCTATAAATGGCTGCCATACTGCTTCCCCTGTCAGCCTCAAGGGAAAGAGGGGACAGAGTCCGTGTCAGAAGTAGTGTTAACTCCTTCAGAACTGCTGTGGAATGGACAGTACCTTTTGACTGAGCAGTCAACAGCTGCTGTCAGTTCACCAGAGGCTGAGAGAGAGAGGGTCAACACTTTAGCTTTTGCCTGAGCAGCATTGCTGAATATTCAGCCATATAATCAGGATCCGTTGCCGTCAGAATTCACTGATGACTTGGGGCTGGATCTTTTTTCTTCATTTTATCTTTCCAAAACAAGGTTTGCATCTTATTTGGGAGTCTGTGGTATGCAAGAAAATACAGTATGTCATGTCTGTGTGATTTTTGTATTTATTCAGGTACATTACTTTAATGAGATGTTTGGTGTGTGGGAACCTTTGCTTGAACCGCTAGAAATTGAAAAAAGTGATGATTTCAAACCATGGACTCTTGGAATCAAGGTATGCTTTCAAAATTAAAACAGTTGATTTCCAAGGCCAGTTTGTAAATACCTTTAGAATTGAAATATTAACCAGGAGAGTGAGAAGATTTAAAATTTATGTGAATACCCCATTCTTAACTGTTTCCATATGTTAAGGCAAGAGGTTGCACAATGTTATGAGGGTCATCTGCAAGTAATGGCTTCTATTTTTCTAATAGTTTAAATATACATTTTGTACATCATTGCTGAACACACAGCCAACTTTAAACATACTCCCCTGTTAATGTTTTTTTCACATTGAACAAAGGCATGTATCCCAACATGTAAAATACCTTGTTCTTGTTGCACCACTTTGTTGTCACACCATAAATGTTGCCTTTGTATTCTCCCCTTCATCATCTAGGCTGTATGGAGGATGGTCTATCACAATCTAGGAGTGGTCAGTGTGTGGAACATGTGCCACCAGTGACACAAGCTGCTTCTATGTGACATGCAGCAGATTGGTAGAGGGTAGCACTGGCAGAAAAGGCTGGGAGCAGAGAGGAGAAGAGCATATCGAACAGAGGAAAGGGATTGGAGTGGCACTTGGGAAGGGCATGCGGCTAATTTAGGGCAGGAAATTTGGCAGCAGGGGAGTGGTGGCTATTAATGCAGTCACCCTCCCCCTGCCAAATTCCCAAACCCCAAGCTCGGCCCCACTCCCATCCCTGCATCGGGATCTGGGCCAACCCACCCCCATCTGGTTCCTTGCCCCTTGGTGGGACCAGATTGGGGCCAAGCAGTATCCCCTTTTCCCCTTCAGGGCTGGGCCATGCCTCTTCTCTTCCCCCCTCCCCTTCCCCCCGTGGGTCTAAACCACTGGTTCTCAACCTTTTTTGCACCAGGACCCATTTGTAAACACTGATGGCCAGTCCTGACCCACTGCCCCTCACTTCTGATCTACTGCCCACAGTGTGTGGGAACTCTGACAGCCTGCACAGGAAAAAACACAGTTTCCCATTGTTTTCTCCTTTAAAAGAGAATCTATTTTTTATGGCGTTTTGATCCATTTTTAACGTTTGTTCACAAGCCTTTTATATATTCTGGCAACCCATGTTTGAGTCGCAACCCATGGGTTGAGAAACAGTAGTTTAAGCCCCCTTTTTTCCCCTGTGGTGCCAAGCCGTGCCCCCTTTTTCTGCCAAGGGGCTGGGCCACAACCCTTTCCCCCTTGGAGCCAAGCTATGCCCCCTTTCCCCCACAGGGCAAGGTTGCAGCTGGCCTGCCCCACACCAGCCTCCAGAGGGCCAGATGGTGCTCACCATGTCAACCTCAGTGCTGTATTGGGACCACCAGCTGGTTCCAGCCTATCCAAACTGCCAGGGAAAAAAGGTTAAGCACTTAAGAGATAAAGATTAGGAAGTATTACTTTTTGACTTATCCATATATAAAGATATGTTTCCAACTACATATGTTAGTAGTTTTTGTCTCCGAAGTGCTTTACTAAAACATGTATGAGCTTTAGCTTACAAATAGAAATTGTCCACATAATGCATTGTAATGGTAAATCCTTTCTAGCTATTTGTCAAAATACATGTTTAAAACCGAGTGCCTATCTTGTATGCATACCAGTTCAGCCTCTGGCTGCTTTACTTTTCATTCCATCCAGGAAGAGTACATACCAACTGCTGAAACTTCCTCAGCCTGACAAAGGGTTTTTGAACCCGAAAGCTTGCTTAAATTTTTTTTCCCTCAACTACTTAAGTTGGTCTAATAAAAGATATCAGATTCACCCAAAGAACCTTGTCTGCCTGCGTTTAAAACTTGATGTTTAAATCATTTGTGTACGAAAGACACAATCATTTTCTTACTTTACATTGACTAAATCAGATATTTTCTGTCTGATTAGAATGTGATCTTTGCCTATATGACTGCCAATTTTTAGTTCATATGGTGCCTTTATCTTTGATAATGTAAAACAAGTGTTTTGAGTGGAAAGCATCTGAGCTGTAATCATCAGTGGAATAGGTTTTTTGGTAGACATTCAGCATTCAGGTGCTGTTTAACTTAAGGTTTGTCCTTTTTAAGTAGTGTCGTCTTATGCTCATGAAATCTTCTAGCTGTATGTATTCTTCTAATAATCAGTTGCACTAAACGGCCACTAATTCAGTTTGGCTTATTATTTTCCAGTAAAGACCTAATCTGAAAATTTATTTTGTTCTGAATTCCCTATTGCACAGGGTTTATTTTGCTGCAGTTTCACATTTGTAGGCTGCTGTAACAACAGTTAACTCTTATGTTCAAGGAACTATATTCCAAGCACTCCAATCACTTTCCCTCCTTTCCATGTAAGCCAGCTTGCAGGGAAAAGAAGTGAGAGAGAGAGGGATGTTAAACCATTCCTTTTGTTTTTATAGACTTGAGGTATCCTCAGTAGATTTATGGAGGAAATCTACTCTGTTACTGTCATCTTGCAAAATGTACCTGAAAATATTGCTTGTAGCTTCTCATGTCGTATTGAAACAGTGTTTGGTTCTGGGGTTCAGAAGATTGTGGATACTTTTGGAATAAATTATTATTTTGGTCTTAAAATCCAGTTACACAGTCCTCTAACTCTTGGACAATTTTAACCCGTCTTCAGGATTTCTAAGGGGAGAGATGCAGCCCAAATATTCTGTGGGTGAGTGTTCCTGGAAAAGAATCATTTGCTAATAAATTTTCCTTTTTTCCTTTTTCTTTGATTTTTGGCTTTTTAAGATGAAAAAGAAGGCTAAAAAAGCACTAGTTGAGTCAGATGCAGAGGAAGAGCAGTACAAGGTGCCAGAATATAAAACAGTAATAAACATCTCCTCAAAAGACCAGCTGAACATTACACTATCCAAATGTGGACTACTGATGTTGAATAACTTGGGCACGGTAAGAAATAACATCTTTGCATTTAAATAGACTTTTCTCAAAGCCAAGAAGTTCAATGAAGATTTAACTAATTTTTATATGGGTATTCAGATTAAATAATATATTTCTATTTGATACAAAATTTGTTGTTTTGTTCTTTTAACTCCATCTTTTAAAAATTATATTTTGTTCTTTAGGCATTTGCTGAAGCAGCTACCCAAACTTCAGATATCTTCAAGAAAGATCGAGCACCATTTGTAGTAATGAATTCTGTAGGACTTCCCATCACTGTGTTGCCCAGTGATGCCTTTAGTGTGATAAATGATAAATCTGGAGGAAAATCTTTTCAGTTAAAAGATGGAGAAAGTCTAAATATGGACTATCTCAGAACCAAAAGTGAGAGTGACCAGTTCACAGCAATGACTACCCTAAGCAGCAAAAGGTTTTACATTCAACTTAGTAAGTACATAATAAATCTTTCACTTTTATAGACATCAGTGGTACATCTTCTTGGTCATGATATAATGTACTTTGTATGCCCCTCTTCTCCAGAAATGAGCAATGGATGGGTTTCCAAACACATGGCATTAATATGCTTTAAAGTTGCATCAGCTGTTTTCTGTGCATGTAAATGAAAATATAATATGCACATAAGCATAATTACGGTGCTCTTCCATTTATGCTTATGCACATGAGTTAGTTTGATTTTCATTTTGTAACCATACACAAGTAGGTCATTTTTCTTTTGCAACCGCAATTCATTTTGAGTAGAAAATTGTTTCTAGGACGACCAACTTTTTGAGGAAAAAATGTTACGTTTTCCAGGAACACAAATAAACATTAATTTAGATTTTAAAGAAAAGTGCCGTGATCAAATTAAAAAAAAAACTTTTGCAATCAATCCATTTTAATGTGGTACAACTTATATTTGAATCCTAATTTCAGTTGTAGCTTATTAGTTGCTAACTTGGACCTTTTTAAAACTGGTCTGTCAAAGCAGAGTGAAGCACATTTGATTATGATTGAAAAACATTAATGAATGAAGCCATTCTCTTGATATGAAGCATTTGCATCACAATAATCAGCCTCTTAAAATGTAAAACATGGGCCGCTCTACAAGTTACAGGTATTGCTCACTTAACTACTCACTTAACACAATTACCTTGAGACCAGCTACACATGCAACATAGCTGTCATGCCATAAAAAGGTTCAACCAGCTATAAAGTTAGACCTTGAAAGCATGTAGTAACTTTATAAAAAAAATAAATAAAGCTGGTTGCTATTGAGCTTTAATTTGCACATGTAGCAAGATGTCTCCTGTGGCTGGGAGCCCTGTTAGTGGACAAGGGGTGTTTATAGATGTGCTTTGGGAGGTTGCAGGTTGGGGGCACTTTAATTAGCAAGCTGTGCTAAGTGAAAGTGCCTTAGCGTTGTATCAGTGTCCCCATACTGAAAAATGGTGGTTTTGAAAATAGAGTTTTGAACTAAAGGTCATCGAACAAACTTTAAATTAAAGTGCCCCACTGCCATTTTTCACCACAGGGGCACTGATGCACGTGACACTGAAGGCTGCTGGAGTGTGTTAATTTCTGTGCTCCAGCAGACCCGATTAATCATGTCTGGTCCAATGTGCTGAATTTACGGCCTCACTGGATTTATACAGCATGTCATAGCAGCCTTGCTGCACATCTATAGAAGTCTAGGGTTCCCGGATACAGGGCTGTACCATGCCGAGCTGGGGCTGGGAGTCCTGCAACTGAGGGTACTTTCAGTCCCAACCCAACTGGGTCCTGGCAGCATCAGAGTTCTGTAGCTGTGGGTGCCGGGTGCCAGGATCCAGCTGGGGTCCACCAGCCAGGGGTGCAGCTACACCAGGGAGGGGTCTGTGAAACCTTGGGGTTGGGGATCATGGCAGCTGTGATGCCTCAGCCTCAGAGATGTATGAAACCCCTGGGGCTGTGGGAATGTGGCAGTTGTGATCCAGCTGAGGGGGTCCCATCTATATTCATTTTGATGTATACTGAATAGATAATACAGAATTCGAAAATGAGGGATTAGCTTTTCTTTTCTGGGGATGGGGAAACTTAGTATTTTCTTGTGATATTATACAGCTTTACTTTTAAGAGTACTGTTCAGATAACCAGTTACATATTTGTAATCTAGTGAATGATGTTTGTGCTTCCAGATTAGCACACAACAGTAAGTATTCTTGAGCAGAGATTTTTCTATATAACTTTTTTTTCAAATGTATGTGCATACTACTTTGATGCTTTCTGATTTCTAACTGTATATACATTTTGGTTTCTAGATCCTCATGGTCACTCCACAGACGATAAGATTCCATTGACAAAAGTGGGCCGATTTCTTTACAGAGTAAGACATGAAGGATCTGGTGTTGAAAGGTTCATTGTTTGTCAGATTGATACTATTGAAGGGAGTAAAATGATAACTATACGTTCACCTGTGCAGGTACTAGAGTTTTTTTACAGTATCTTTTTATTAGCTATTAATCTATGTAAGCAAACCAGTGTTAATATTTGTTTTACAGCCATGTTTAAGAAAATTTGTAGAAAGAACCATTTTGGATCAGGATCACAAAATGGTTCTTTTTTGTACGAAAAATGTTTTCTTTGTGAACTAAGAAAAGGTTTTCTTGGTGGGGAGGGGGGAGAGACTGAAAATGGATAGACAGTTAATTGAGGATTTGTCCATTGGGAGCTATTAAAAGTAACATGGATATGACATCCCTTAATCCAGGATGATTGATGCAATGGAGAGTATGACGGAGGTGGGCAAAATACAGCTTGTGGGCCGGATCCAACCTGCGAGGCCATTCTATCTGGTCTGTGGGGCCCCTAAAAAATTTAGAAAATTAATATTTATCTCCTTGGTTCCTGTCAAAAATGACAGGAACCAAGGGCAGTAGGACCCAGGGGAAGCCCAGTGGGCTCCCACAACAGCAGGGCTCACCGAACCTTGCCCCCCCAGCCAGAAGCCCTGCCTGAGAGCACTGTGACTACCCCGGTGACACCAGAACCTCAGGTAAGGGGTGGAGGGGGGGGGAAGGAGGCAGGGAAGGAGTCCAGGGGAAAGTGGCCCAGGGAAAACTGAGCATGGGTGCGGGGAAGTGGCCCTGTGGCCGGCACCCTGTGCTGCAGCCGCATGGGAGTGCCTGCTCCAGACAGCCCCGTGGGCCGCAGCTACTGCAGGGAGCACCAGCCACGGGGCAGGGGAGGGGCCGCTTTTCCCTGTGCTCAGCTTTTCCCCGGGCTCCTTCCTGGCATGGAGGAAAGTGGCCCCTCCCCCACCCCATGCCTGGTGCCCTGCACCACAGCTGCTCGCAGCCCACGCGGGATTGTCGAGTAGGCAGAGGCAGCCCCAAGCGGGCTGCAAGTGGCTGCAGTGTGGGGCGCCGGCACGGGGTAAGTGAGGGGCCACTTCCCCCCAGCACCACCTTGTAATCTGGCCCCACTGCCAGCCTGGGCCCCTTGCTGGCTCTGACCTTGCCTGTTGGGGCTGTTCATGGCAACAGCAGCTGCAGCCCCCCCTGCTTGCCGCACAGTGTTTGGCACTGTCACCTCTGGGCTGCCCACCTCATGAGCTCCGAGCGAGCAGCAGCAGCAGCCAACATTGCCTGGTCCAGCAGGTGGGGGGGGGGTTGCAGCTGCTGCCACCGACGGGCGAGCCCAGAGCCGGCTTGGAGCCCAAGCTGGTAGCAGGGCCGAGTTGCAAGCTGGTGCTGAGCTTGGGGAAAAGTGGCCCCTTGCTCGCCGCGTGGCCAGCGCCCCACACTGAAGCTGCTTGTAGCCTGCATAGGGCTGCCTGTGCCTACTCCAGACAACCCCGCGTGGGCTGCGAGTGCCTGCAGCAGGGAGCACCAGCCACGGGGCGGGCGAGAGGCCACTTTTCCCCATGCTCAGCACCAGTTTCTTCCCTGCCAGCGAACAGGGGCTCATGACTGCACTGCCCCCCACCTGTACCGGGGGGCTGTGAGGCACTGGGTGTGAGTAGGTGTGGGAACATGGGGCCTGCACCAGTGTCCTGGGGCCAGATGATGGCCAGGGGCTGGGGCATCTGTCAAGGGGCGGGGCTACCCATGCAGCCCTTGACAGCCTGCCAAAACTGGGTAAGTGGCCCTCCACCTGAAATAATTGCCCTCCCCTGTTCTAGCCATTCTCCATTCATAAGCTGTCTGTCTGAAGCATCTGTATTTGTCACCATAGGAGGCAGGATACTGGGCTTGAACCATTGTTCTGACCCATATGGCATTGTCAGAGTCTTTCTGTACACCCTTCTTCCCCCCTCATCCCTCTTTGCCTCCCTGTAGCTTCTTGCTTGGGAGTGCCTCTTGAAGCCTTCTTTTCTGTACACATACATACAAGCATAAACTCAAGGGAATTCTCATTTTACTCTAGTCTGGGATTGAAATGTACTAGTTCTTTTAGGTTTTTTAAACATAGTTTATTCATCCTTTTACTTCATATAGATAAGGAATCATTTTTCTGTTCCACTGAGTATTTTTGAAGAAGGAAGATGTCTAGGAACTGCTTCACCTAAAAATGAATTCAGCATACCATTGACCTCTTATAGGTAAAATTTAGATTTTTTTTAATGAAGAATGTATTGTATAAATTGTGATTACTCTTATACATCCAACTAATGTCATTGCTCTAAAAATGAAATAAATATACTTTTAAGAAGTATCATGTCCAGTAGCAGTCAGTCCATTGCAGGCTAGTATTTTCTTAGATCCCTTAAGCTAAACAGAAACAATTCTGCTTAATAATTGGATAGGAAACCTTAGGCTCTTGTAAAATATGAGCCTTGGAGTTAAGAATTTGATTCCTATTGATCGGTTCATTTGAATATCGCAGCCAAAACGATCCTAGAAATAAGGTCTAGGCTTTTTGCCTTGAATGAGTCATGAATTAATGCTCTCTTATAACTTGCCTTAGTGTTTTACCTCAGTGTTCAGTTTTAGAATAGAAATCACTGAGACATGGATTGATGAAGCTTCAAATCTACCTTTAATTACATTAGGTAGTATTGTCTGTCTCCTAGGAGTTGGGCAACTACAGGGGCCAGGCAACTAGTACTATACCACTTAACTGGATATGTTTCTTTATATCACTGGAGGTGAACAGAAAAGGAAAAGCTGTTAGAGTAGGGGCTGTAGTACTTTTATAATTAATTCTTATTTTTTTATATATTATTATTTAGTATATTTATTATTTATTTTTGACTTGTGTAAACGATCTCTGTATTTTTTAACAGATTATCTGTATAGATAATAATCTGTGTATGTGCTGTGTAAGTCTGCTTTCACACACTTCCTGTTACAATGTCAAAACTCCTTTCAAAGCAGTGATTTTTGGAGTCATGCACATTTTTCTGAACTGAGCTAAATGTTTTTGTGGAAGACTGCATAAGAAGCTATGGTGGAGTTCTTGTCATTTTTTTCAACCTTTACAAGCATCTCTGATCTAGCAGAGGTTCTGGCTCTGGACTCTAGCCTCTCTGAGTGCCCTTCAGAGCAAGCCTTCAGTGTAGCTTCTTTATGATCATGAGCCTTTTCAACTCAGATTAGATAGTTGAAACACAGGATCCTTGCACTGCCAAATTAGCTCCGTTTGTCCAGGAAACTTTACTTTTAGGGTAAAAAATAGCTAAAAATAAATGATAGCAAGGCAGGTGCTGCCTGTCAATAAAATGGCCATAAAAATATTACAAATATTACATATTATTTTCTTTTCCACAGTAGGGCAACGAAGTTAAAACTCCTTCCCCACTAGTTATTATTCTCATTAGACATTTTGCTACATTGTATTATAGATAATGAAACTGAATAATTTCACAATATATTTTATAGGGTTTAGTGGAGTTAATTACATCTGCTTCATTGTACCAGGTGGATCCCTTCACCCCCTCCACTATTGCTATGCCACCAAGTGCATAAGTACAATCGCCTCACCCTTCAGCTCCCCATGCTGCCGCACTGTCCTGCCCCCCTGAGGTGAAGGCGGAATGGAGAATCCAGAGAAGCGGGGGGGGTGGAGCTTGGAGACTGGTTGCTATTGCATGGGGGTGTAGCACCTGGGTGAGAGCTGGGGGGGGAGGGGCACAAATTAACCCCTTGCAGGCCGCAGATCGGACAACCCTGCAATATCTGAATCCAAGAAGCAGATTGAATCAAATTTCTGAAAGCAGTGTTTCAACTTATTTCATGCCATATATACTAGAAGGATCTTTGCGTAAAATGTGTGCTGCTTGTACTGTTTCCCACAGTAAAAGAAAGCAACAATTTTGTCTTCTCCAAATGTAAGAAGTAACAAATTTCATGCAAGTGCATACTTCCAAGAGTCCCTGCTTCCCAAGGATTTCTGTATATATACCTTCACTTTAAAAGTATAAACAAACAAACTTTAGCTAGTAGTCTTTTTCACTTTTTTTTCTTTTTTGTTTGCTTTCTATTTAATGGCCGTCTGCCTCAATTTTATAGTTAGCTGAACTTCTACAGCCAACCACAAGACAATGTAAATATACAGAATTGAAATGTTAGAATTAAAATGTCTGTTTGTTCAAGTTTGTTACTAATTGAAAGCCGATGTTCTCCTCTGCAGGTCCGTACTTAGTTTCCAACCTGTAACTGATGAAAATGGAGTGGGAGGAGAATATGAAATGTGTGAAGGAATTAGCTTTGATGAAATTATGAAAAATGTTGACAGCCTGTTACAGAGGAAATGCCAGCCTGTGAAGTCTGCTAGCCATTCATTTATCATTAATATTGTGCCAGCAAAAGATACCTTGTCATCTTCAGAATGTGGGGATGTTCAATGGGATTTCCCGTATGTTGTTCATTTATGGCCTTCTGTTCTTCTTCGCAATCTTCTCCCTTATCAAATGACTTATTCTCTAGAGGTAATTCTTCACAAGTATATTTTAATGTTCTAGTATAGGTCATTCAAGTTGGTTGAAGCTCTGTTTTTATAAAGGATAAATCTGAACAAACAGGAATGCCTTTCGTGGTGTACTAGTGCGGCACAACCTTAGAGTTAGGAACCATCCTTGGTTCATAGGAGGAGAAAATATACTGGAGTGTGAAAGAGGCATTCCTGAACCTCTCCTAATTATTTGTATGCCACTGTGTATTTCTAGACAAATTCAAGATTTATTTATACTAGTTGTAAATCACACAGCATGCACCAGTTCTGCCATAGGAGAACCTATTTTTGGTTTCCAAGTCGAGATGGAACCCAGTTATTCGTGTGTATTGGGATTGTCTAACCAAGTGGAATCTAGAAGCAGTATGTCCCAGTATAATACCAAGGGCTTGTTTGCCTTATGTAGCTTTTGCTGGCAAATTATCAAATATCAGATAGTTTTGGTTTATTTTTGATTAACATTTATTCAGTTATTATTAATTCTAGTGCCAAAAATGTGCTAAGTGTTCAGCAAACACATTCCAAAACACAGTATGTTCAAAATGTAAATGAGGCTTTTAGATAAGTATACATAGGATAAGTTGTGTAAAAGGTATGGATAAGTAATTAAATACTTTTTAAAAAACTCTGCCTTTTCCAGTTGCATTTAAAATCTTATTTTAAAGGTTCCTAAAAGAAATTCACCAGTTAAACCAAGGTGATGATTTAATTCATACCTTATCCCATCAGACTGTGTAATTTTTTTGTTTGTTTGTTTTTAAGGGAGATGGCAACACATGTATCATCCTAGAAGATGGTTGCTCAGCTCAGATTCATAATGCAGTATTGGATCAGACCAAGCTGAAATTGCAATTACATAATTATCTTGATCAAAACTGGAGAAGCGAGTACCAGATAAGAACTGCCCAGCAAGAAATTAGCTTTATCACCTTCTCTTCTGTCACTGAACTGGATAAGACAGAATTGGATATCGCTGTCCATGTCACCTACACAGTTGGACAGATGGTTATAGCAGTTCACTGTCCATATTGGATGGTAAATAAAACTGGCCGAATGTTGCAATACAAAGCTGATGGTATTCATCGCAAGCATCCTCCAGACTACAAAAAGCCACTTCTTTTTTCTTTCCAACCTAAAAACTTCTTCCAAAACAACAAGGTACTATAAATATTTTGTTTCCAATGAAGAAGGTTAGCTAAATGAAATTAATTATTATCCGTCCTCTGCTACCTGCAGGTTTTTATAGCTTTAAGTGCTTTGTAGTCTTTTCATACTAAATTTCTTTTCTAAGGGTAAGAGTATTTTGAAATTACAACACATTCTTATTTTTTGAATAAGGTGGGAAGTTTGTCTATCTAGAATTATAAGTAAAAAAATAAAATAAAAAGGTAATATACTTCAGTGCACGATGTATTATTATTAATTGCCACCTTTTAAAAATAATCACTATTTAATAATAGTTGCCATCCTAAGCACTGTTATGATTCAGGCATTACTTGATTTTTTTTTTTTTGGATTCTGAGAACAGACGGGCCCTGAAATGGTGAAACATTGTTATTTTGATTGATACTGGAAACAGTAGACACTAGAATAGCATGAGTTGTCTCAAACCACAATATGATAGTAACTGCTACTGCTTTAATAATGGTAGCACCCAGAAGTCCTAATTAGCTTGCGCAAAGTCTTATGTAGATTTATATAAATATATGTTAGGGAGAATAGAGTTTGCCCCATGACCGTAAGGCAGTCGTTCTGGAAGCTGCTGAGTATGAACTCTACCACCTGCACACGCACACTTCCTCATGGACCAGGCTCTGAGTATGATCTAAAAGTATATATCCTGAATTGTCGAAAGTGGGTGAAAAATTGTAAAAGCCTAACTTAGCCTATTAGTTTAAACGTATTCAAACTAAAAACTTGTTATCAGTCTTCCAGTGGGGTAATAACAATGACAGTTGATAAGATCGTAACAAATGTAGAATCTGCAAACAACTTTTAGTTAGATAAAACTGCTGTGGTCTTCTGAACATAATTTAGGGCAGGGGATTACTGGTACATGCTGACTTTTAATGGCTGCCCTATCTTCCCATTACATGATGTTTCTTTTATTTGTGAATTTAAATGCTTTCCATTTTTTAAAATAAACTAACAATTAACTAAACTTACTTTTTACAGGTTCAGCTTATGGTGACTGACAGTGACCTGTCTGATCAGTTTTCACTTGATACTGTTGGCAGTCATGGTTCTGTTAAATGTAAAAGTCATAAAAGAGAGTTTCAAGTGAGTTGCATATATATCTATCAATTTTGTATGTTTCAAAATAAGATGGATCAAGTGAGACAGAGTAACAAATTTCCTTCATTTTGCAGGTTGGTATCACTATAGATAATAGTAGCTTTAACATTACCAGAATTGTGACATTCACTCCCTTTTTCATGGTCACAAACAGAAGCAAGTATACTTTAGAAGTAGCTGAAGATGGCAAGGAAAAATGGATTCCTATCACTTTGCAACAGGTAGATTTTTACAAATAGTTTTCTAATGATCCCTTTTTATTGCAAAATTTATTTTAGTGTTAGCAGCACTGTAGTGTTTGAATTGTGTACGTTTTGGGGGGAATTTTAATTTTGACTTTGCTACCAGATTGGCTCAATATTCAAAGCCTTGGACTAGTTAACAGTGAATTATGTTTACCATCATATTGCATATATATACAGTTTCTTAAGTTCTCCAGAATCCTTGTTTTGTGATGTTTGTGACATCTCCCAGCTTTGTTGTTTAGCAAATTGTTTCCCTATCCAGACATGAAGATATTGGATGCCACTGATCCTAGTACCAAATGTTAGAGTTCTCTGCCAGCCAGCCTTACACCATGCAGAAACGTAGTAATATTTTTCTGTCCTAGCTAGTTGCTAAACCAGTGATTTTCACCAAGTGTGTCATTATACCTCAAGGTGCTTTGAGATCCTTTCAAGGTGCCACAGGGTGTCATGTTATGGTTACCACTCTTACATGTGAAAACATAATTTACAAGATAAACCCAGAGACTGCAAATAGGAATCAAAACCAGTCTGGCCTGTCATGATCTTTCTGAGTTCTTTACAACAGAAAAATTGCTCTATTATTTTTCTGTAGTCAGAGAATGAGTGTTTTCTTTTATTGTGAACATGCCAACAAAACCAGAATCTTTATACATTAGAAAAATACAATTTTATTTTACTTGATACAATTACAAATGTATCTCTTTCATATCTTATAACTTCATATCTTATAATGGTTTAATTTCATTTTTTAAATATGACCATATGTCTAGTACCTAATTGATTTCAGAATCTCTTCTTGCAGCATTTTCAGTGATAGTTACAGCATTTCTTCAGAATAGTAGCAGCTTTTAATGAAAAACAGCAAGATTTTAGACACCTCTATTGGTTCACTTTTAAGTTGCAGATCTCTCACGTTTCCTATGTAGTCCCAAGGCCACTTCAGAATTTGCCACTTGGTCCATTTTTTACTATTTTAGCACTTCGGCTCTTATGACACCTTATTCGTATTGTTGCACCGTGGCATTTTCACCTCCTAGCCTCTGCAATCTGATAAGTGGACAGAAAAGCTTTGCCTCTATTGTCTATGTGGAGTTCAGTCTTTGAATCTGCGAACTTTAGTCATTGTTTTTCTGTTTCTAAGGAATGGGACTCTATAGGCCAAATGTCTTAGTTCACAGAACCTGCCTTTTCATAATTTACAAGTGCTCTTCATCTATTCATTTAAGAAAAACAAATCCTGAACTGTTACAGTTCGTTGCAAAGCAACAAACCTGCTGAAATGCATCCTTTCCTTCAGTTTAATTGTATCATTTTCTTGAGTCCAAGGTTTTGCTGCCTTCTCTTTCTCCAGCCACTTCATTTTGCAGAGAATCACTTCCTCTTAAATGGGCTTTTCCTTTGGTATTTGTGACCAGGCTGAGAAGCAATAGATCAATTCATCAGGCATGCTGGTGCTGCCTTATTTTTAAAAAAAAATTGAGAAAGAAAATCCATTGTCCTACCGGAATTGGGCCAGCAGTTGAGACATTCTAAGCTGATGGCTCTGAACTATGTTGAGATGCCTTCTCACTGATAGTCCTTCAGCTAGGTATTAGTTTTTCTGGGCAAGGTACCAGACTGAAATACATTGTTCTCACCTTGCTCTTTGCAAAGAGTTTCTAATACAAAATGGAGGTCACAGTTTACAGTAGCCTACTCTTTCATGCTTAAAGAGCATAAAGAGGAGGTTTAGCAAAGTAATCTATGACTTAAAAGAGCAGAAACATGTTGTTTCTCTCAGTTTCTTTTCCTAAACTACCTCCATTAATCCCTCTTGATCAAGGATCCTGGTTTTCTCGGTTTAAAAAATCCCAAATTCTCTGGTGACGCATTGGAGGGTGTACTGGGGGGGTATGTGCACAGTGGGGCATGGGGCTTCAGTCTGGCCAGACGGGCCCAGTGGGCTGGACCCAGTGTGGGAGAGAGGGCTACACCACCATGTGTACCAAAGTAAGGTGCCTCTTGCCTGCCTGACAGCAGTGGGAGGGCTCAACTCTGTGCCACTGCCACTGGGAGCTCCACACCAGCTGTGGCACCATGGCCACCAAGGTGAGATGTTGCGGTGGTACAGAGTTGTGCCCCCCTGCTGCTGCCGTGTGGGGACGGGACGCCTCACCTTGGTGGTCATGGCAGCACAGTGCTCCCGGGGCGGTGGTGGCAGCGAGCCTCCCCACCTTGCTCCACCCTCCCATGTCAGGTCCCACCTGCTGGGCCATGGAGGCAGCTCCTTCCCGGTGCTGGTCTGTCCAAGCTGCAGTTACATGCCCCACTGTAGGTGCAGAAATCTGGGTGAGCACATGCCCTTCCCACACCCTACCATGGGTCACATATGTCCCTTCCTGCCAATCCACATGTTGCCTATGTCCCCCATAGACTTAACTGCAGGGAGCTGCAGAAGCTGCTCTCCCATGCTGCCTGGCTGCATTGCCAGCCACATGGTTGCATACTCGCACATGTACACATAGCCCCCTACCTCAGATTGCCTACCTCTCCTCGCTCCCTGCAGCCCCTTGAAGGCTGGCACTCTGCCACCCTACAGGGAGAAACCCATGATTTCCCCAGGTTTTTCTCCTTTAAAGGGGAAAATCCACGCTTTTCTATGGGAAATGTAAAATCCAGATCCTCGCTCATGCTCCAATTCATTTGTAACTATTTTGCTACCGATATTGGCACATTTTTTGCAGCTTGCTTTTTACACCAAGCTGTAGGCTCTTTAACTTTTCTCCTAGTTGTTCTAATTTCCACTTTTTCCACTTCACTTTATCTGATGTTGTTTGTTCCTTTCTGCTTGTCACAGTGGCTGGATTTTCACTGATACTTGTTTGACTTGGACATTGTGCCTGGTAGTTGTAAAAGAGAGCTGCCCATGCAATTTGAAGAATAGGCTAGATCGGGGCATCAAACTCAGATCAGTTGGTTGACAATATTCCCTGTTAATGCTGCAGTCGTTTGCCACTAGTTGCCCATTTTTAATTTGCAGCCCAGTAGTGATCAAAAATAATAAATTAAGTGGCAAGAAACAGGTGGGATAAGCACTCCCTGAGTGCTGGCTGGAAATATGGTGCACTAACTGATTTGAGTTCCTGAGAACTCGGTGCTTTGGGAACTGTTTTTTTCTCTCACAGAGTTCTCAAATGTATTCTTCCACAGTAGGTAGCAGTGTCTTGCCTCCATCAGCCGTATCTGACCCTTGGGCTCTATGCTTGACATGCCTGGGTTAGACAAGCACTTGTATAGGGTGATTTTAACCAGGACTGACTCTACCTTGAGCAGGGGGCTTGGCCTAGATGACCTCATGAGGCCCCGTTTCTGTAATTCTGTGATAACCTTCTCAATCTTGCCATTTAACTATAATTTTTTTTTCTTGCCTTCCTGCTTCCTTGCGGTCTGAGAAACAATGGGACAGGGAATTTGGTGGCATGGTAAGTTAGTGAACTAGATTTTTCTCCTTTTGGATGTGAGTTCATTTTAATTGAAGGTCTCACATAATGGAGCATGGTGGCTCCCATCCAAGTGTAACGCTTCGTATCACACTGGTTGAGTATTGCATTTTTCGGGTGTGAATTGAAACAGGCAGTTTTCTGGGCACGCTTGTCTAGCATTTCGCAAAAAAAATCTGTGGCTCTTGCTAGTATTTAGTCACTTGTAAGAGTTTAACTGATCCCAAATTTTAAATAAATGCCATGTAAGAGTCAGTATGTGCAGTAGACCGAGGAGATCTAGTTTCTATTCCTACCTTTCCCTGTGACCTGCTGGGCAAGCCATTCCACCTTACATTGCATCTTTGTCTATTGGAATGAAAGCCGTTTGGATCAGGCTACATGTCTCCTGTGATTGTACAATGTCTAGTCCAATGAGCCATGATCTTGGGTGAAGCCAATAGAGCAGTGCTCTGGGATATATTTATGCATAAGACTTCAGTAGCAGAGAAACAACAAGTTAGGGAGAAAAAGAGTATTAGGCTGACGTTACCTGTTGCTTTGCTTATTTTGGATTGAGAATATATTGAGAATATATCATGGGAAATGGTAATATTATAAGAAAGTATATTTTTGCCATTTAGTGTCACTGTTTTATGAAACAGTAATTTTTGATGAATGTAGAAGTCACTTAGCCATGTGTGTTAAATGGTCTGAAAAGCCAATCAGCTGATAATATATGCCTATGCCTATAGGCATATTAAATGTCTATTCGGTGGCTAGAATTTATGGCTAGAATTCCTTGCCTGTCATATTAGTAGCGCCTCCTAGGTATGTACTTTGCATTACCTTGCTTAAGATTGACTCTATTGGGTTCTTCTCTGTTGGTCCATGTTGGTTAAGTAATGATTCAAACAGCTCTTAATACTGTTTATTACATTTACTATTACACTTTTTTTTTTAATTCAACCCTCAGATTATTATTGTTACAGATTGCTGTGAAGGGATTAAGAAAAGTTCCATTTCATGACTATATAACAATATTTCACTATAGCTTACTCAGTTGAAGATAAAGTGTGTATATTTTATTCTAGTGTATTCCTTTTTGGCCTGAGAATGATACAAATAAGCTGCTTGTTAGAGTTGAAAACTCTGACATTCCACCAAAGAAGATACATTTTAATAAGCAAGAGAACAGTACATTGATGCATTTAGACAATGAGGTAAGTCATTTCATTCAGTAATTTAGAGTAAACAACAACCACCTTTATTCCACCTCTACTAGGCAAAACTGTTCTCCCTTCCATAGAGTCAGGGGTTTTAAAAATAATATACAGAACCTTAACAGATTTCTGTTTTATGTGCAGCTTCACCAAGTCCATTTTTGGTAAATATGAACTTGAGCAGTTTTGACTATTGCCTTTGTCTTATTCCAGTCTCACTTTCACGAGTTTCACACTGAAGTAATTATGGTTACTTGCACCTGAAAGCTTTCAAGGAACTCTGTTCCAAGTAGTCATTTGATCTAATACAAGATATCACATCTACCCAAAAACTTTGCCCGCCTGAAGTAACTATTGGCATGTTACTCCTGTCTTTTACCTGCCAAACCCAAGACAAATTTTATTTCCACTGCCTCATTCAACATGAAGGAAAAAAAAATCCTCCTCTTGTATTTAAGTATTGGCTCTGGTCAGATAGGTGCTGCAGCCTGAGAACTAGTCCTGACCCAAGCTTGCATCCAAAGCTACTGCTGCTGCTACATGGTGTCAGCAGTTGTGAAGTAAGCAAGCTGGGTCCAGTAGCAGGCAGCAGTGTAAGTCTGGGCGTGGGCAGCAGTGCAATCAGGAATCTGGGGAGTGGGAAGAGGCATTGTCAGTCTGTGTCCCCTTGCTACTTGCCCTATTATCGCAGCTTGACCCTTGCAGCATTGTGGGTGGGATGAATTTAAGACAATCCTCCAATAATTAGAATTTATATGTAGAAAATGATAACATTTATAATTTTCCATGTACAGAATCTAATTATTGGGGCATCATCTTAAGTGTGAGGTCTTGGATTTGGGTACATGGTATTTAAGTGAAATCCTATCATAGGCAAAATGTTCTCAGAATCCTGTAGAATAACTTTGAGTCTTACTTATTTGTTTACTGCATCCACATGGGACTCAGTTCTCTTCAGGATTGTTAGCTATATTGTGTACAGCTAATGCTTATTTATGAGTTTAATTCTTCCTATTGAATATTTATGTAACAATAGAATAAAGTTTAATACTTCTCACATACAACCAGCACTTTTGAAACTCATAATTCAGTAACTTTAAGAAAATATCAGTATAGTTAGAGAAGTCTGAAAATAAACTTCAGTATGTTACTATATTCATTTTTCATAATAAAAATGACACGTTTAGGGACAACCTGTAATGTATATTTCGATATGGCACTGCCTCACTAAAAATATAAAAGGTTAAAACTTCCATTTTGTTTTATTAGAACAGGAGATGGCAACCTACAGCTTGCAGGCCTGATTCTATTGAGGGTAGGGTTTGGCCTGTGCAACGCTGCAGCTGGGCCATGTGGAGAAGTGGGAGCCTTGTTCACGTCCTAGTTCCTGTTGTCTTCTGACCTGAGCGGGGTCGTTCTAGCCCACCAGAAAATGTTGCAGATCCCTGTACTAGAATATTGGTCTTGACTATTTTCTCAATTTTGTGTAGTTTCCTTGTGTGTGTAGTATCGCACTATAATCAGAATACAGTAGTATGGTTGTGATGACTGAACTTCATAAAGAGCAAATATTGCTGACAGGTTGCATAGTCTGTCTTATGAAAGGAAAAAGATGAATTGGCTCTGTCTCCCAAGTAAATGGACTGTTATAGGGCAGGATCAGTAATCTTTTCAGGTTGCGGGCAAGATGGATCCAGTTTGGGTCAGAGCAAGGCAGCACACAGTAAGCAGGCACTAGAATACAGCTGCCGCTGCCACTTTTCCCTGCAGCTACACACAAAAAGTACCTGCCATCACTGCTTTTCCCCTTCAGCAACATGGAGAAGTGTCCACAGAAGGCACTTTTTTCCCCTTCAGTGGCAGGGTAGAAGGGCTTCAGCAGTACAATAGTTACTTTCCTCTGCCACTGTGGAGATATTGCTGCCTGTGGGCACTCTCCCCGTGCTACCCAGGCAGAAAAGCAGGGGTGGCAGGTATGTTACTTTTGTGGCCTCCCAGAAAAGCGGTGGTAGCAGCTGAGGCAAAGCGTTCATGTGCCAGCTCACCTGTCACCCTAACTGGGTCAACCTGGCTGCTGAAGCACTGTGTCCGCAGGGTAGATCAAGGCCCTTCAGCTATTGGTTGCCGACCTCTATTATAGAGTATTATTCTCCATCTTTTGGGGGAGTTCCTTACGCAATTTCTCAACTATATTCCTTATATATGACTATTTTCGTTATATAAATATATTTCAAGGATGTCCTGGATTCTAAGCAACTCAGATTAGAATCTTTTACCAACAAATACGTGTTTCGGAGTGAAATAAATACAAAATGTGAAAAGCATGCCAAAACATATGCATGGTAGTGATTTACATGGCAAAAAATATTTATGCAGAGGTAGTTAGTGTAGTAAATGGCATTTTATGTTAATTTCATAGCACAGCTATATACTCCTTTAATTTCATATTTGATAGCTTGGAGGCCTCATAGTGGATGTAAACATGACTGAACATTCTACAGTGATTACTTTCTCGGATTACCATGATGGTGCAGCTCCCTTCCTGTTGATTAACCATACCAAAAATGAAATTATTGAATATGGCCAGAGGTATGTAAACAGTGTTTTAGTACAACTCTGTAATGCAGTTTGTTACTTTTTATGTACAGGGTCTTCATAAAGTCCTTGTGTACTTTTAAACTTTAACTTAGGTTGTAGGTATGATGGAAGCAATCTGTAAATAGCATTTAAAAGCAAATTTATTAAAGTTTTAGGACAACTAGAGTACACAGTGCTAGACTTTAACATAACCACCATTTTCTTCTCACGGCTGATATGGACTTCAATTCTGCTAGCCTTAGGACACAGTTTACCTTCTCATCTACAGTAGCCATTTTTCATTTGTCAAAGGATCTAAAATAAGAATAAATACATTATTACTTATGAAGTCTAGCCCTGTAATATGACACATGTACATACGTTTTCTGTGTTTGCTGCTATGTCTTTCAAGAAGGTGTGAAAAATGACATTAAGAATTATTCAACGTAAGGTCCATATGGTGGAGATGTACCCCTGGGTATACAGCATTACAATATTTCCATACAGCGTTCTGTTTTTTTTTGTAACAAGGACATCTTAGCAGCCCCAAAATTCTAGGGAACTTGCAGAAATAAAGACTTGGGACCAGATTTCTTGCTTTACAAGGTTACATTCAGCAAAGTAGGTAAGGGGGAGAGTTCATCATGGCTGCTGCTGTATTCACTGATGCTACCTGTCTGCACTAAAGTTTCAGGAGGATTTAGTAGTCATCTCTATTAACTCTAGGCCTAGTAAGAAGCTACTGGGTAGGCTAGTTTCCACTACTTTTGAACCACCTGAGTGTTTAACCTAGGTGGCAAATCTGTTTCCAAAGAGTGGGTGATCTGTATTTGGCGGTAAATCTAAAGGACTCTTATTTCATTTATTGTACAGATTGAATTGTTAATGAAACAGAGTTATGAGGGGGCCTGAGACATAGGGCTGCAAGGGAAAAAAAGTATGATTCTATGAATAAGATAGTTATCTGAAAACAGTGGATTCTGTCCTTGCTTTTACTACAGACTTGCTAAACAATTGTCAGATGGGGTTGCTCATTTAACAGTCCTTGTTTTTGTGGATGTGCATTTTTGATCCACCTAGGGCAGTGGTCTCCAACCTTTTTATGGTGAAGATCACTTTTTATAAGTAAAGGGCACCCCAGGATGTACCACCCCACCTCCTAAACAAACCGCCCGGGCTCTGACTTGCTCACCCAGCTCAGCCTGGGCATCAGGGGGCATGGCTCAGCCCAGCCATGTGCGTCCTGCCTCTCCTGATCGTGGAACCTGTTACAGACTGAGATCAACTGTCAGAGGCTCCGCGATCAGCCAGTTGATCGAGATCGACTGGTTGGTGACCACTGACCTAGGGTCTGAGTTTCATAAAGGTCCGAGCACTCGCAATACTAACTGAAGTCAATGGGAACTACAGATATTCAGCATTTCTGAAAATTTTGGCTCCTTCATGTGTTGTTTTGAGGCACCCAAAATTAATAAACTATTTGAAGAATATAGTTTGACTGTTTAGACACCTGCTAGTCAAGGTGGAGGATTGAACTGAACAGTTGCGGATATCCTTTGCCACAAAGATGACATTAATTCCACTGTTTTATTTGTCTACAAGGATGCTGTTTAATATGGGTTTGGCATTTTACCTTAAGTAGTTTATAGCTAGTGAAATGACTTCAGATAGACCTAGCTTTGTTCTGAAACGGCAAACCAGATGTAGCCATAGCCATAGGCACGCTAGGTCCTGGTAATATTAGAATGTATTGCTCTGAATTTTAGTTCTATCAGCAGAATGTTCTTCCACTGTTACAATTTTTGGAAATATCCACAATTTTCAGTTGCAAAATTATGCAAACCTTCATGTCTTTGCTAGTAAATCCTGTCAGAGAAGCCTGCCGAATAGGAACTTCTAAGTAAACTTTTTGGTTAAAATATTTATGAACTAGACAAGATCCACTGTGGATTTTTTTTATTTCTATGATCTCCTTTTTCTCCTCTCACTGTTTAATTTTTCCCATTAATAGCAGTGAGGTGAAGGTATCATGAAACACAAACAAAAAGTTAATTATTTATTAATACCAAGTAGATTCATAATTTATGGCTACTATTTTTGGAAGTTAAAATAAGAGGTTAACCATATATTACTTTGAAAGTTAAGAATTGCTTATTTTTTTAGTAAGTTTTGTTGTTATGAAAGAGAAAAAATAATGGATAAGAAATTGTGCACTTTTTTGATTGCTATGATAGCTGTTAACTTTTTATGGTGTTTAAGTAAAATAACAGTGAATAATTTTTCTCACTGTCTCAGTTCTCTCAGTATGATGGAAGACAGTCTTCAGCCAAATAAAGCGGTGTTGTACACATGGGCTGAGCCAGTAGGCTCTAGGATATTGAAATGGAAATGTGGAAGGGAGGAAGGAGAAGTATCTCAGAAGGAAGTAAGTGTATTGGCTAATAATAGAATTTTTACTAGTTTTACTTAGTAAACCAGGGTTAAGCTGATCTAAATGCCTGACTGCATGCATTCAGAAGGTTTAAAAATGGTGTGCCCAGTCTAACTTAGTTCACCTCAGGATGTGCAATAACTTGGATTGAGAGAGAATTAACCTGATCTAGTGAACACCTGCACATGTTTGCAGCACAGCTTCAGTGCTGGCAAAGACTAGCTGCTGCTTGCTGCTAGCTGGGGCTGTGCTATTCATACCTCCTTCTCCACCCTCCAACCTTGATTGAGCTATTTTTAGTCTCTAAACTCTCCTCCCTCTGTGCCCCCAACAGACCTGCCAGCCCCAGTTATGTACCTCAGGCTGCCCTTGCTGTTCCCAGCAGTGGCGAAAGGCTGCACACACTTCTGGTCTAGGTTTAGGCTGCTTAAGGTAAACCATCTAAATGTAGACTGGGTGTGGCAAATGCTTGTTTGCACCCCATGTGAGGCCCATTAATATTGAATAAAAGGACTTATTCACTTCTGTAGACTTAAAATCAGGTTCTTTCTGTTGAGCTTTCATGATGCATCTAAACAAGTTGTATGAAGAATTGTGTTACTTAAATATTTTTTTATCTTTTTAGCTGAAACATTTCTGAGTATGTGATGGAATTAAATGTATTTGTGCAATCTTAACTCCTCCTTTTGATTGCTTCCAATGTACATATATTCTCCTAACCAGAAGGGTAGCTAACTATTTCCACTCCCTGGGTGAAGTGGTGTGGGTATTGTGGAGGGCTGGGAAGGATTTCATCAACCACATCTCAGGCTCACCACACTGCAGCTGCTGCTGTGATGCTACAGGCTCAGGCTGCTGCAGGACACATTCCCTGTTGCTGTTGTATATGAATCTTGTAGGGCTAAAAGCAAGACTTTGTAATTCTAAAAGTGAGGCCATTTCTTTGTCCTTTCGCCTCTATTTCATAAAAGCGGACACAGCACTTACGAGACGGCTGGGAGGGAAGGAGTACTAGTACTGTGTGAGGGTTACTAATAAGACCTGAAGCCAGTCAACCGGGGAGTCTTGTCAACAAGGGAACCTTGAAAGTCGGGCATAGATTGTGTTTGTAAGATAAAGAAACATCTTGAGACAAAATATATGAGGCATATAATTCATGAGAGTTAAACTTGGGTGTTCATGCTCACAGTGCCGCTTGATTAAATAGAATAGTGATTTAGTTGATAGATGATTGGGTATTTTTAAGAGCATGAGGTAATCACGAACTAACGCTGTCACCTTGCTAAGTATAAAAAAGTATGATAACTAGTTGGCGAGGTCCCTCTCTCAAAGAGGCACCTTGCTCGAGTGAATAAAGATTCTGTATTTGATTTTGGGTACTTGCTCTGCATAATTATTGCCCCAGCCTAGAGCGAACTGCACATGGCTTTAAGAGTGTAATTTGTAACACTGCACGCTGGCTGCAACAGCCTCCACAGCTTGTGTTCCTGGGGCCACCATTTTGGCCTTCCCTGTAAATTAGTATCTGGGGCTAGTGTTCCATTCTCCTACCCCAAATTACACTACTGCCCCTAACTTACATGGTATTTAATGCAATTTTATTTCTTTATTTTTAAAAGAAATCCCATAAATTTTCTATTAGATATTACTGGTTTTCTTCAGAATCACTTTTTCATTGAGTGTAGTGTATATATAATTCTCAATGGCTTTGTCCACCATGAATTCTGTTGAACTTTTCCAAAGAGTAGATTGGGGTAAGAGTTATTGATGACTTACGCAAGACTGACTAAGGAAAGGAAGAGGCAAAGAGACACAACACAAAATAATCAAGTGTAGTATTTTTTGAAAGCATACCATGATGTTGAGGACATAAGAACCAAATAAAGTAGTTAATGTCATTGCCCTAATGGATGAGTACTGTGGCAGGTGTTCATCCATGTTGCCACTTTCCTTTTTTACGTGTGGAAATACTGCAAGATTTATGATACTTAGCAATAGCATGAGTCGAAATATTTGCAAATACTATTAGAGTTCTCACTTTAAGAGTAATAAATCTAGTTGTAGAATTACCAATATCAGTTTATTTTGCATGTGAAGCCCAATCTTTTGTACAATTATCCTTTAAACTGTTAGAACTATTGTCTGTTATAGTTCTTTTAATGATCAGCATGTGCACAAAACAGTTCCCAAATGAGAATTAATATTAAGCTTTTATATGCACTTGATAGTTCAGTAAGCAGTTCCATTCTCTTCATAAATTCTTACATGATTTGGATTAAATGAACTCTAGAAACCAAAATGTTACCCTATTTTGATTTTCAGATCAGATAAGGGTTCGTTCATAAAATTATTTTCTTTCCCAACCTCATAGCTACCTATCATAGCTTTTTTTTTCGTGTCCATACTTTCATAACATTTGTATCTGTTCGTCAAAATTTGTAACTCCTGTTTATTCTACTTTTGTGTGCATTTTCTTTTCTACCCTGTAGGACAAGATGACACCTCTTACTCTGGATGATAAAAGGGAAATTTATTTAGTCTCATTTTTTGAAGGCTTACAACGTATTATCCTATTCACTGAAGATCAGAATGTGTTCAAACTAGCATATGAAAGTGTAAAAGCAGAACTGGCAGAACAGGAAATTGTTATATCATTGCAAGATGTTGGAATTTCTTTGGTCAATAATTATACAAAGCAAGAAGTGTCTTACATTGGAATTACAAGGTAAACTAATCTATTCAGTGGGAATTTGTTTTATTTCTAAATTTAAACTAGGTTTGCTTAAAATGCTTGTTGTTGGCTTGTGGTCTAGAGTTCTCAGTACTGAATTGCTGTGTTTCCAGGTTGTAAAGGGAAGTCCATTTCCATTGAGTTTTATGCTTCACTTTTGTATTTGCATAGGTATACATGTACTGTATATAAAACATAATTTTCTGTTGCATATCTTCCATGCTCGTTTCTCACTTATAGGTAAATAGTGGAATTCAGAGGTGGTCCATGGCTAGAGGACTATGGGCAGACATTTATATTTGTGTATTTGTGCTGAGAGAGATGTCTTTTCATGGGGTTATTCTCTGAAGAAAACTAGCTTGTCCATAAAGAAAGCACTTCCAACTAGAAAGTTTTCTCTCCCAACAAGTTTTCTAGCTGTAGCTTGAGAAGCTTTATACTTCTCTCCAATGTCTAAAGGACCCCCAGTATCTTAGTCCTCTGCTCTCTCTGCCCCCTTCCAGCCTCACTGGTTGGTTCCATTCCCTATGGCTCAGCCTATCATGACCCCAGTCTTGGCTAGGAGCAGGGGTATTTCCCCATAGCTCAGTCTATCCCAGGTGTGCCTGGTCTGTGCAAGGGGCTAGGGAAAGAAAGGATCAGGAAGAGCAGTTCTCATTTCTTCCACCCCCGTAAGGTGAGGACTGTCTTTGGCAGTTGCTGCTCTTCAGCAGCTGCCAGATACTCACTGACAGCCTGCCACCTTTCCTGGCATGGGTGAAAGCAGACTGTCAATCATTGTGCATAGTAGGGGCAGGGGGACCCAAAGAACAGCTTTTCAGTACCCCTTGGCAGAGAACTCACCTTTGAAGCACCTGTGTAGCTCTCCAGCCAGGTGTACCCCAACATATTTTTCCAGTGCTAAGAATCTCATGGAAATTAGTGCTGGAACTGAACGCCTTTGCATAGCCTAAGACAGGTGTCAGCAACCTTTTGCCTGCACAGGCCAGAGCTTTTGACTCACTGGGTTGCAAGTCTCAGTCTTTCTCTTTTACCACTGAGCTGCCAGATGCTCAAGATTTCTTTTCCCCTGGAAGGAGCAAGTTAGCAGTCCTGAACATTTCATTTAATCCTTAGTAGTTCTGTCCTTACCTACTTTTTAAATCTATTTTTGTGTAGTAGCAACTTCACTTTAGTTTCTAGTTCCTCTCATTCCCAGAGTTGAGAGATTTATTGAGCAATGACATTCTTATCCTTTGGATCTTCCTGTATGGCATCTTCATCATTGTCCCTCAGCTTCTCAGTGCGGCAACAGGGAAGTTCCACAGCCTTGAAACAAGTCTGTGATGCTATATTTATGGGGCACCTTTTGAAAATCCGCCAAGGTCAAACTGTGCCTTGCTGCTACAGTCCACTGACTCCTGCTCAATCAGAGATCAGGTTTCAGATTATGAACTAAGTGTTTTTGTGTCTTTTCTATTTGATCAACCTTTTGCAGTTAGGCTGGTAGTTTTTGCAGTCTTGTTCAGTTTGCAAGTTATTGATCTGTACTCATTTACAGACAGAATCCCAATCTGAGTCTTGTCCAGCAAAACAGGTCTATTTATAAACTGAGAGGTGGTAGAAAATGGTTTGTGTTCTGTTTTATTTAAAATTATGAAATGTTTGATTCCAGTCGCTGCTTACCAGAGATCAAAATAAGTGTGGTTCAGGGTCACACTGTACCATTTTTCAAAATCTCAGAGTACAAAACCTTTTAGTTCACATGGACACATTTATCAGGTGTGTCTAAATGAAAAGAATGGAAATGGATCAGACTAGTGTTCTGCTGACTTTCATATCCTGCCTCTAGTAATGGCCAATGCTGACTACTTCAGGGAAAGGCAGAGGAAGGGGAAAAAAAAGTGGGAATTTGTAGAATAGCTTGTTAAAAAAGAAAATTTATTTTTATTTTTTGTTAGTGTCTAGCTTGTACTGATAAATTATGAATATTTATATCACTTCCACAGTCAAGTAGTAAGCAGGCATCCAAGCTAATCTCACCTGAACCCAATACCCCAAGCAGAGAAGAAATCAGTTTCTTTTCAAGTTAGTTTTCATGAACAGCGTGTGTATATGTGCTTGCAGAGGAGTGGGGGGATATATTAAAAAAATTAAAAAATAAAAAATTGAGCTGATCTGCTGACATGTATTTTTTGCCCTGATAAGAATCTTCTAAGGAACCTTTATTCTACCTGCAAAAAGAGGCTAGGTTTTTGGGGTGAAACCATAAGATTACAAAAGTTTTGCTGGTTTTCATCTACACCAAAATCTTTCCATGAAGTACCATATTCTCTCACATACTGTCTCCTGGAATATTAATATACACCTTGTTTTTGAAGGCAGAATGAAGGAAAAACAATTTATCGAGAGTTATGGCCCTGATGGAACAGGGACAGAGCCTAATCTTCAGCTGATTCACCCAACTGTTCCTGCTTAACTAAAACTGAAACTCTAGCTGCTCCTGAAAACTGGTCTCCATGGATGGATCTAAGACTGAAAAGGGCCAGAGAGTCTCCAGGACTGTGAAATAGGAGAGAGACCAGTAGTAAACAACATAATTGCCATATGAAAAGTTAGCTTTATGAGTGGAACGTCAAGAATATTAAAAAGGAGGGATGATAGTTAACACCTGTGGAATGAAAAACAATAAGCCATTAAGTCAAGTGACTTCCTTCAGTTGCCTGGATAGTAATGACAGACTTGCTAAATTATGAGCTAGGAATCAAAGCAGGATGCTTCTATCCTAGGCAAAAAAATCTACTTCCCTACTTAATATAAATACCCCAGTTTTGGGGGACTGATTTTTGAGGGAAAGATGTATGTTGGGTGTGAGAAAATTTGAGTAATACGAGATCTTGTAAACAGCATAGCAGAACAATGGGTACCAGTCCTAGTTATACTGAGTATCCTTGGTTATCAAGAATCAGAGTCAAATTTGCTGGAGTAGACCAGTCTTCAACTGGCTTTTCTAGTTGCCCTTATTTCAGAAAGATGGGTTTTGGCATTGGTTCCACCCCCTCATTAGGAGGGAAAAGATACCAGAAATCTGTTTGGTGAGTTGTTCTTTCCATGCCTTAAAAATGGTAGCAAATTATTTTTAGGTAAGTAAAATTGGCGAAATGAATTGGAAATTGCCAGTTCTCTTCGGTTAACTCTTGATTTTGTTTTCACTTACAAGTTCTGATATAGTTTGGGAGACAAAACCTAAGAAGAAATCTAGATGGAAACCGATGAGCATCAAGCAAACGGAAAAGTTAGAGCAAGAATTTAAAGAATACTCTGAGCAATCCCCTTCAGAAAATAAGATTGTTGAACTGGAATCAAATGTTTCGGTAACATTGTTAATATTTATTTATTTTCGTTATTATGCAAATACACACAATTGCTATATGCTGTATCAGATTGTAAGGGAAAGACTAATGAAATATTGAGGTTATAAATTCACCCAGAATGTGAACATTTGAAAACTGTTCTTTATAACTCTCCAGAAGGTAAGCATAATGGGTGCCTATACACGAGCGCAGAGGATGCTCTGACATGCCAGAATTCCAGTGCACTGGAGGAGACTCAGTTAATTGATTACTCGAGTCTGTTGGAGTGTGGCAGTTGCTGTGCTCCAGCAGCCTCCTGTGTCTTGTGTATCAGTGCCCCCATGTTTAAAATGGCAGAAGGGGCACTTTAACTAAAGCTTGTCAAATGAGCTCCAGTTCAAGTATCCCCACCACCATTTTTAAGTGTGAGGACTCATACAGGAGTTGCAGCGGTGCTTTAAATAGAGTGTCTTTCAGAGCCACTTAAATTAAAGTGCTGCCACTCCTGCCCCTGGAGCACATGTAAAAGTGCCCAGAACTTAAAAATTATTCTTATATTTTATATGAAGTTCAATAAGGATAAGTGCGATGCCCTGCACTTAGGACTGAACAATCCCATGCCCCCAGCAGCTCTGCAGAAAGGACCTGGGGGTTACAGTGAACAAGAAGCTGAATATGAGCCAACAGTGTACTCTTGTTATGAAGAGTGCTGATGGCATACTGGGCTGCATTAATAGGAGCACTGCCAGCAGATCAAGGAAAGTGCTTATTCCCCTCTATTCAGCACAGGTCAGGCCACATCTGGAGTACTGTGTCCAGTTCTGTGCCCCCTACTACAGAAAGGATGTAGTCAAAATGGAGAGAGTCCAGTGAAGGGCAAAAAAATAGAGGACTGGGGCACGTGACTTTGGAGGAGAAGCTGAGGGAACTGGACTTTAGTCTGCAGAAGAGAGGACTGGGGAGGAATTTAATAACAGCCTTCTACAACCTGATGAGTTGGTTCCAAAGAGGATAGAGCTACTAGACTGTTCTCAGTGGTTGCAGATGACAGAATAAGGAGCAATGGTGTCAAGTTGCAGCAAGGGAAGTTTAGATTAGATATTAGGAAGAACTTTCTAACTAGGAGGGTAATAAAGCCCAGGAACAGATTACCCAGAGAGGCTGTTGAGTTTCCATCCTTGGAGGTTTTTAAGACCTGGTTAGATGAAGCCTTGGCTGGGATGATCTAGTTGGGGATAGTTCCACTTTGAGCAGGAAGTTGGACTAGATGACCTCCTGAGTGTCTCTTCCAACCCTAATTTTATGTGATTCTGCATATAAGATACTGCAGCCTCTACAGGTATTTGGTTAAGGAATGATGCATTTTTCCCACCT
>NW_017728950.1:67794695-67859130 GCF_001723895.1 Crocodylus porosus
CCAAACTTGTTACTCTTACTTTTTGTGGAATATTTTACATTACTATAAAAACGTCCGTTCATTAGAAGAAATTGAAAATGTGTCAGTTAATTGTGGTATGGACAACAATGATAGCTAACTGTATCATTAGTAACACGATTAGGAAACTGTTGAGGTGGCATTACAAATAATTTTATGCAATGAAAATTCATGGCAACAATGAATTATGTGTTTCACATTATCATAACATTTCAGACATTTTTAAAATTAAAATACTGTTCTTCCACTCATTTATGTATGTACTAACCAGCTGTGGGGGGGGGAGTGGGCAAGGCCAGCGGCACTGGCCATGCCCCATCTGCTCTGGCCCCGCCATCATGGCTGCCACCACCTCCTGTCCCAAACACTCTTGGAGCACTCTGGTTGGGTGTTTCAGACAACCAGTTGGAGTGCGAATAAGTCGTTATGAACAGACACACAGACAGACTAAGGCTTTTATAATATTCGAATGTCATCAAGTCTGTTTACAGTAAATCATTTGTGTAGGCAGCTGAGACTAAGTTCCTTGTGCTTACAAGTTTATATCTTAATGTTATATTGTACACGATACTTTTATATTTCTTTAGAAAGTCATATGTAAAAAGCAGGGTAGACCTTCAGTGTTTGTATGGTGCAAAGATGCATCCAGTTTTGCTTTAACTGAAGTTAATGTCAGTATCAAAATTGCCACCGATTTGAATAAAATGTTTTTCTATTCAGAGATTAGATCTTCCTAAAACTAGTTTTAAAATTTGCCTTTCAGTATAATAAGAATAAAAACACGTTTATAATAAAATTGAATATATTACATTTTGAAGTATATACACAACATGCATTTTTTATTAATATGACAGGTTTGTTTAACACCTAATGGCAGTAACATGAAAATCCGACAGCCAAATGAAATTCCCATAAGAAGAAATTATCTCCCCGCTTTAAAGGTAGAATATAGTACATCTGCACATCAGAAATCCTTCAGAATCCAGGTTTACAGAATACAGGTGGGTCTTATCAAATATAAGACAGAAGACCTAATAATATCACTTAACAAAATTAGTCTTTGTGGTAGTGGTTGTTTTTGACCACGTAAGGCTTTTTTTTTTTTTTTTTAAAGCTTATATGCATCCAATTCACTTTCAAAAAATATAAAGATAAATAACTGATTTCAGCTTGGTACCTTTTTGTAATTGGTTTATATAACAAGGTAAGGAGTATTTAAATATTTGTATGTTTGTTTCCTAAAATTTTGGGGTGTTTTAGTTTTCAATAAACCTTTTGGGTGAAGAGCTAACATATACCATCTTGTCCTGTCCTTACCCTATCAGATACAAAACCAGATTCCTGGAGCCATATTTCCCTTTGTGTTTTATCCTATTAAACCTCCAAAGTCCGTCACCCTGGATTCAGGTTTGTTGATATAATTTAGTTTACTTCATGGTTTAAGATGTATATATTTATGTACTTTTGTAAATGTTTTCAGTTGTGACTATTATCTTACTTTATCTAGTAAGATTGCAATGTGGTTAAATGTGATTGAAATTTGCATGCTTTAAAAGTGAAACATTTACATGGAAGAGACAAGACAGTTCTAGGCCATTAACAGTTGAAATGAACCAGAGTATAGAGAAAAACATATTAATATTAAGAGAGAAATTATCCACCCCATCCAGCACAAATTAAATATAGGAAATGCTTGTTTAATTCTCCTCCCCGTGCCCTCTGCAAAGAAAAATTGGTTTCAGTCATCAGTGTTAGATGAACATCCACTCTGCACATCTTTCTGACACATTTGTAGTCAAAGCCATTGCAACAACTGCACCAAATGTAGGTTTAGTATAAACTTACATTACTTTTTAATTTAAGTTGCACGTGTGTGCACCAGTTGCAAGTTTAGCCTTGATGCACTGTTCTCTTGGTAGAAAAGAAAGAGCCATTTTATTTAAATGACCATTATTCATTTGAGGCCTGGTGGTGGTGTTTTCATTGCATAGCTTCTCTTCATTTATCCTTAAATTCCACCCATGGAATTCATAGATAGTCTGATTGGACTTGGTGGGGGGCAGGGTGTTCCAGAACTAAGCCCCATTCCTTTACCTTGGGCCACCAGACTCTCAGCTACATTGGTTGAATAAATTGCCTATTTTTTGGGTGCTATTTTATATTTTAATTTTATACTTGCTTCATTTTGGTGAGGTAGTGACTTCTTCCTTTTCTGGTTATTTGGTCTGGTGGTTTTAACAACAGGATCTGGCAGGACAGTCTTGGCTCAGACCTTACCTATCCTACCAAAGCAGGCAAGAATTAGTACTTTTCAGGCAATAATTTGCATTGAACAAATGGGATGAATATTAGGAATTAGGCCCTTCCCTTTTCGCTTCCTCCCCTTGAGGGATTGTTTGTTGGGTTTGTTCTTCTATCTGAAGGTTCTCCAAGTGCTCTGTATCATTTTCAACATCCTTTTCCCACTTGTAGCAGGTCTGTTCCTCCTGTAAAACCCTGTCTCAGACTAGTTTTAAGGCAAATTGTGCCTGCCTGGCAATTATAGAGCCCTCCTTTGTTGAGGAAAGAATTTCAGGCTCAGGCAGCAGAGGAATGTGACTTGTGCATTCTGGGTATCAGCCATGAGTTCTTGTCCAGCATGGAACAGGGAATTGGAGTCTGAAATGGAAGAAGATGGAGACTTCTTTCAACTTTTCCCATCCTCACAAAGGTATAAGGAAGTAGTGTAGGCAGTCTCTGACCAAGTCAGAGGCACATGATGATCAGGGATCCAGTTTTCTCTGTTTAAAAATCACAAGTTCTCTGACTTAAACCCCCAAATCCACGGGTTTTTTTCTGTGTTCAAAATGAAGCACCACTAACTATATAGATAGGTATCAGCTGAATACAATGTTTTATTGATATATTTACAATTTTAAAGCAGTTTGGAAGCCTACTAGTGCCTCGGTCATTATAACCCCCTGTGTCCCAGTATCCCCAACCCCTCACAGCCTGGAATTCTTCCAGCCTGCAAAGGGAAACCTGCAGTTTCTGTTTTTCTCCTTTAAAGGGGATAATCTATGGGGGGGGGTTTCCCCGTCAAAGGCGAAAATCAGCATTTTTCTCCCTTAGATGAGAAAATCTGCATTTTTTCACAGCAAATGGAACACTAAGATCCCTGGTGATGATGCTGTCCCACACACAGTCATGGTGTTACCATGCAGTAAATGATAAATAAGTGGCCACGTTCAAAGTGATACACAATTCTATGTCAGTGGTGTTAGGCTGATCATTTTTCAGGTTCTCAGGCACATCTAAGAAGCAACTTCCACAGTCATGGTGTTTGTACCAGCTGAGAGACTCTAGGTCAGGATGATAGTTATCTTGCCCCATGAAGAACAAGTAGAAGTTTCCAAATACACCCCCAAAACAGGGAAAAGGAGGAAGGTAACAAATTGCAGGACTTTTCCAGGAGAGGATGCCAGTAGCTGGCAAAGAAAGTATTAATTTTAATTAATGTCTTCCCTATCAAGCATATTAGGTACATAGTTTTTATAGAGCCCTCCTTTGAAGGTGTCAGAAGTTCTAAATATTACATTCAAGTGTCATATAAAAGCAGAGAGAACCTGATGGGGAGCTTCTGTAGAGACAAATTCCAAGCTGTCAGATTGTGTGTGTGTGTGTGTGTGTGTGTGTGTGTGTCCTTTTAGTTCACTTTTTTACAGCTCTGTCAGTGAAGTGTCTAAATAAGCATGGTTGTAAGAATTGGAGAAGTGTTCTATCGAGTTCAGTAGAGAGATAAAGTGGCCAGCGCCAGCTGCTTCAGAGATGATCCAAGTAACCATAATGGGCTTCTGTAGTGCTCACAAGGAAAATTTTCTCCTTCTTCCTACCTCATAGGAGTGAGGAATGTAACAAATACTAAATTTATACAAATGCTATATTTGTACTGATACACAATGTGAGTTACAAAGCGTGCAGGTGGTCTATAATGCTGAAAGTATGGCCTAAGCACTACAAAAAAGTACCAGTTTGAAATGGTAATGTCAAGTTTCATAGTGGCATGAGCAGACCTACAGAAATTACCATGAAGTCAAACTGTTATCTACTGCTGATAGTATTAAACTTCAGGCTAAACCTAAGAGTTGTAAATTGGTTATTTATAGGAGGTATAGTTTTCATGTTTATTTTTAATGGAACTTTTAAAGTGAAATGCCAGATTAATATCTTTTCCTCCTAATGTTGATCATAGCTAAAGTAAGACAATATACAGGCAACCCCCACTTAGTGCTGTTTCACTATAGTGCTCATTTCACTTTGATACCTGGTTTCACTTGGCGCTCATGGGTTTCATTATATTGCTCACGGGTATCGGGCAGGGAGCATTGGCGCACTCTCATCACTATCTTGCTTCATCAAAATCTTTCGTACGCTGTGCTGTTTCATGATCTTCGTGCCTGTCACCATCTTACTTTGTTTTTTGAGTTGTATCATGAATCAAATGTGCAGCTGACTCTGAGAATGAAAGTGCTGAGAAAAAACAACAAGGATGTTCCTCTTGGGACTCCTGGACAGTCTTCCCAAAGCTTTCGCCAGACACCATTAATTGTTTTGGAGGCAACTTCGTCCTAGGCACTTGAAATGTTATCTGTTGCCTAGCGGATATTATAGCCCTTCCTAAATTCTTTTAGGTTCGGAGTACCCTCTCCATCTGTAGCCCTGACAGCCTGGGCAAATGTTTTCCTTATGAAATAAGCCTTAAAAGCAGCAATGACATACTGGTCCATCAGTTGTATGATGGTATTGGGGGGCAGGAAAACAACTTTTACATTATAACTGAGGTCATCAAGTGTTATAGGATGCCCTGGTGCTTTGTCTAAGATGAGAAGTGCCTTGTGGGACAGACTCTTCTCAGCACAATATTTCTCAACTGCAGGACAAAAATAATCCAACCCTGAACCAACTCTGAAAGATTAACATTGTCACCCAGGTCATCTTGTTAGACTTCCAAACGACTGGCAAACTGCTTTTAAGATGCACCTTGAGAGCCCTGGGGTTTCCTGAATGGTATACAAGCAATGGTTTCAATTTAAAATCCCCTGCAGGATTACCACCAAGCGATAAAGTCAATCCTTGGACACCTGAAACCTGGCATTGACTTTTCCCTGGAAATGTAGGTCCTAGAAGGCATCCTCTTCCAGAAGAGGCCTGTCTCATCAGTGCTGAAGACTTATTGAGGTGTATAACCCTCTTCCTCAATAATTTCCACAAGCTTATTTCTATAACTAGAAGCTGCTTGGGTGTACTCCCCCTAAATAGAAACATTATGCAAGTTGCTGCGCCTCTTAAATCTTTCAAACCACCCCTTACTTGCCAAAAAAAAAAAGGCTCAGAAGCAGACCCCTCAGGCAAATTTTTCTGTGAATCATCATACAGACTCTTCACCTTCTGAATAGCAGCACACACAAGGGCATACAACTGTGGATACAACTCCATGCTGTTTTCAGGACAGTATTGTTGAGCTTGGAAGGAAAATTGGATTTGATGAAACTGAAACTGACACTAACTCTGGCAGCTCTGATTCTGAGTGCTGAAGAAAGCCAAAAGAGCAAAAAGTGAAAGTGCATCTGTGCATGTAGTTCAGTACTTTATTTTCTAATTTTATACATTATTTCAAAGTGTTAAGTAAAGTTTTACATGCATTTAGATGTCTGAATTCATTGATTTTTATAGTATTATTGAGGATTTCAGTGATTTTATAGCATGAGTGGAGAGCTTTGGGAATGAGTTATATTTACTTACACTCATTCCTATGGGAAAATTGGTTTCACTTAACATTGTTTCGCATAGCGCTTGGTTTTTATGGAACCAATTAAGAGCACTAAGCGAGGGTTGCCTATATTAAGATAGGTATGTCCGGTTGGTTACATTTTCATGGGTGAATGAGCTAGAGTTCCATTTGCTGCTCTTTCTCTTCCTGTCTGTCCCCCCTTTCCTTTTCTGAGACCATTTGTTTGCCCAGTCCTTCCATTATAGAATCCTATATGTATAGGATTCAAATCCTGCAAATAATCACAAGCATCTATAGCACTTCTAAATGTAGACAAATTTAGAAATGTATTTCAGATAAAACCTATACTGACTGCTTTTTGTACATCTTCATAGCACCAAAGCCATTTACTGACATCAGTATTGTCATGAGGACTGCAGGCCATTCTCAGATATCACATATTAAGTAAGTATATTACATATTTCATCTTTTTCTTGCTCAGTTGAGTTAGATAAGCGCAGAGTGGTATACCTTATTTTCTCACATACATGTCCCCAAGTAACATGCCTGCCTTGTTTTTTGGAAGGCAGAATGTAGAAGAAAATATTTTTCCAGTCATGACTGCCAGTCTTCCTGGAAATGTGGCATCCTAGGAGACAGTTTGAGTGAGGCAGCAGGCAGAAGTGACTTCCTGGTGTCACCACAGATGCCACATTTCTGAGAGACACTCTGTGTTCCCAAGAAGGCTTGCTCTGTTATGCAGTAGCAAGACTGTTAGTTCTAGGCTATAAGTAGTTCTGTATATAAGTTCTTGTAGATAAGGTGTTATTTCCACCTTACCAGCCTCATCAGGATACCACATTTTCTCTCATATTCTCACACCTTTTTCCCCCAAAACCAACTGAAGAAAATTAGAGTGTGCATTATATGTGAGCGAAAGGGATCCCCACAGGTCCAGAAATTTGACTGGTGGGAGGCAGTGGCAGCATTAATTGATACTCTAGGAACCATAGCAATTAATACTGCCACTTCCCCCTCCTCCTGTTCCCTACCATTTCATTTTTGGGCCCATGGGAACTCTCCTCTCTAACTGCATGTCGGATCAGGCTGGCACATTAAGATTGGTATGTGGCCAGACTTGGTCCACCAGGTCCAACCTGGAACATGGCCTGAGACTCTGCATGCCAGGTCTGGCCCCACATGCTAGCTCCAGAGCCATGTGCTAAGTCATAGAATCATAGAAAATGAGTGTTGGAAGGGACCCCAGGAGGCTATCTAGTCCAAACCCTTGCTCAAAGGAGGACCATCCGCAACTATATCATCCCATCCAAGGCTTTGCCTAGCTGGGTTTTTAAAACCCTCTAAGTATGGATACTCCACAAGCTCTCTGGGTAACCTATTCCAGTGCTTCACTACCCTCCTCATGAAAGTTTTTTTTTCCTAATACCTAACCTAAACTTCCTCTGTTGCAACTTGAAACCATTTCTCTTCATTCTGTCATCTGCCACCACTGAGAACAATATAGCTATGTCCTCTTTAGAACTGCCGATCAGGTAGTTGAAGGCTGTTATTAAATTCCCCCTCAGTCTTCTCTTCTCCAGACTAAATAAGCCTAGTTCATAAGTCATGCTCCCCAGCCCTCTAACCATTTTCTTTGCCCTCCACTGGAATCTCTCCAATTTGTCTACATCCTTTCTGTAGTGGGGGGGTGGTGCAGAACTGGACACAGTACTACAGATGTGGCCTGACCTGTGCTGAATTAGAGGGGAATAACCACTTTCCTTGATCTGCTGGCAGTGCTCCCACTAATGCAGCCCAGCATGCCATTAGCGTTCTTCACAACAAGCATACACAGTTGGCTCATATTTAGCTTCTTATCCACTGTAACCCCTGGGTCCTTTTCTGCAGAGATGCTGCTTATCCAGTCAGCCCCCTGTCTGTACCAGTGAGTGGGATGGTTCTTGTCTTTGTGAGGTGAGGTTGACCAGTCTGTAGTTCCCTGGATCCACCTTCTTCCCTTTCTTTAAGATGGACACAATATTTGCTCCTTTCCAGTCACCCAGGACCTCTTCTGACCTCCACAAGTTTTCAAAAATAATGCCCAGTGGCTCTGCAGTCATGTCATCCAACTCCCTCAGCACCCTTGGGTGCATTGTTTCTGGCCCCACGGACTTGTACATGACAAGCTTTTCTAAATAGTCCCTAGCCTGTTTTACCTCTGTTGCCTGCTCACCTTCTCTCCAATCTGTGCTGCCAGGTGCAGTAGTCTGGTGGCTGACCTTGCCTGTGAAGACTGAGGTAAAAAAGGTACTGAGTACTTCAGCCTCCCCCTAAGTTGCCTCCCCCATTCAGCAAGGGACCCACATGTTCCTTGACCTTCCTGTCACTGGAATACTTGTAGAAAACCTTTTTATTAACCTTTATGTCTCTTACTAGCTACAATTCCATAGCGCTTTGGCCTTCCTGATTTCATTCCTGTATGCCAGATCAATACACTTATTATAGTCTTCCCTAGTCAGTTGTCCAAATTTTACTTCTTGTAAGCTTTCTTTTTGTATTGAAGAGTTCCCTGCTAGGTTAAACTGGTCTTCTGCTGTACTTGCTAGTCTTCCTGCACATCAGGTGGTTTTTCCTTGCACCCTCAGTAAAGTGTTTTTTTAAAGTACACCCAGCTCTCCTGGATTCTTTTTTACTTCAGACTGGCCTCCCAAGGGATCCTGCCCATCAGCTCCATGAGTGAATAGAAGTCTGCTCTTCTTAAGTGGAGGGTCCTTATTTGCCTGCTTTCCATCATTCCTTTCCTCAGAATCCTGAACTCGGTTGTCTTGTGATCACTGCTACCCAAATTACCATTCACTTCTGTGTTCCCCACCAAATTCTTCCCTGTTTGAGGAGCAGATCAAGAAGACCACAGCATTTAGTTGGCTTCTCTGTTTGTACCAGGACATTGTCCCGAACACTCTCCAAGAACTTCATAGATTGTGTGTATTGCCCTCCCAACAGATGTCGGGATGACTTGAAGTCTCCCATGAGAAGAAGGGCCTGTGATGCAGAAACTTCTGATAGCTGTTTGAAGAAAGCCTCATCCACCTCATCATCATGGTCTGGTGGCCTGTAACAGACACTCACCACAAAATAACCCCCCGTTGCTGTCCCCTCTGACCCAAATCCAGAGTCTTTGAACAGGCCTATCTCCAGTTTTATACTGTACCTCTGAGCGATCGTACATCTGTCTTGCATATAGAGCTGCTGCTACTCATCTTCTCCCCTGCCTGTCCTTCCTGAATAGTTTATACCCATCCATGACAATACTTCAGTCATGCGAGCTATCCCACCACTATAGGTATGAACATGCGAATCTGCAGTGAAATAAAAGGAGGCAAGAACTTACCATAGAGCAGCTGACATGCAGTAGTTGCCCAGATGTGTCCACTCTTCCCTATCCAACCAGAGTAAGTGAAACCAGGGCAGTTTGACCCTGAGTTCAGTGGTTAGAACTGAACTCTTACTAACCATGAACTAATTGTAGGCACATTTACCATGCATCTACTACTTGACAGCTACCTTAACTCACTGCAGTTTTGTTGTTTGTCCACATCCAGAGTAGGGCTGTGCATCATATGTCTGCTCAACTTTTACAACATGGTAAAAACATTTTACTACAAAGTAAACTTTTAGTTAGCCTGTACCATCAGCTTTAACTGGTATGTGTGCTATATACCTGAGCACTTAAATCACTGCATTAGAGCAAGGATTTTGCCATCTTCAAATTTAGAAAAAGAACACATTTTCAAAAAGGCTCCCTACGGTGTTAAGTGGACTATGACAGAAATATTTTGGTAAAAGCAAGTAGCAAATGGAAGCTTGTTAAGCTTTCAGAATAAACATCTTTAGATGAATCATGGTGGTAACTATAAGGTATTATATAACTACATTACAGTTAATTCTTCCTCAGTCAGAAACTTTGTTCTTCCAAAGAAATTGCTACTGTTTCATTATTATTTTCTGTTGTCCTATACAGGTACTTTAAGGTACTGATTCAAGAAATGGATCTCAGATTAGACCTTGGGTTCCTATTTGCATTGCTTGATCTCTTTACACAGGCGGATATGCCCAAAGATGAAGAGGTAGAAAATGTTTAGTCATAACAAGCAAGAATGTACTTTTAATTTCAAGTGTTACACAGATGTGAAAAAATTGATCTGTTGATGTGGGCAGGAGCAGGTGGCAACACTGCTTCAGGCATGGATTAAGCAGCCTGCTAAATTGTTCAATAGCTGCTTACTGTTCCATGCGCACAATAGGTGGCACCAGACTTCTTTTACTATCCTTACACATTGTCATGATATATATACCAAGAGGTGTCCAGGCTTAAGAATAAAACTGGCATTGAACTAGAACTTTTGTATGTTTACTGGAGTTGGAAAACTCACATTTTTAGGTTGGTTGGGTTTTAATACTAGCTGTTATTTCCCTTTTATTGACTTAGAATCTGCATGAGATGACTGCTAGAATTTTCAGCTTACACATTTGCAGTCTGTTAATGCATATTCAGCAAGTACACAATCTGTAGATTTCAGAGCTTAACAGTAGAGAGAGTGTCATTTTCCTTTTACAGTTAAAAATGAGGCCTGCAGCACTGAGATGACTTGCCAAAGGTTAAACAGAGCAGAGGAAGAGGCAGTAATAGAATGCCCATTTCCTAACCTCCTAGTCAAACATGTTATGAATAGGATCACAGCATCACTAGTTTTTGTCAAAAGACCTCTAAAGCCTCCACAGGGTGCCTCCCATGTCTTAATAATCTGCCCATCTGTCGCAGGAACACTTCCTCTGTATCAATCACTCTGTCTAGGAGCACATCCAGTAGGGATAAGTATGAATGTCAGAAAACACTCACAGAATTGTAAGGTTGGCAGGACCTTAGTCAAGGCGCCTGCATAGAGGCAGAATCCTGTTTCTAAACCTGGATTGATGCCTGTCCAACTTCTTGAAAATCTCTAACGAGAGAGGTTTTTTAATTTCCCTAGGCAGTTTGTTCCATTGTCGTGGTTTTTTTTACAGTTAAAGTTTCTCTGAGATGTGATCTAAACCTGTTTTGATACAATTTAAACCCATATGTCCTGCTTTCTGTTGCAAGGAGGGAACATTGTTTCTGTATCTTCATGAATCTTAAAAAAAATTGAATGCCACTAATTCTTTTTCTCTAAACCAAGCACACCCAGTTTTTTCAACATTTTCTTATATCGTTTGAATTCCAACCCCTTTAGCATCTTTGTTGCTCACCTCTTGATCCTCTCCTGATTCAATATCCTTTAAAATGCAGTGCCCAAAACTGTACAGAACATTCTAGTCTTCACCAGCATTGAGTAGAGTGGTACTGTCACCTCCTGTGTCTTGCATTCCATGCTTCTGTTAATATAATCAACGGCCGAATTAGATTTTTTTGGTGACAGTATTATGTTTGCTGACTCATGCTGAGTTTGCAATTCACCATGAATTCCCAGATGCTAGTATTTCTATCAATTGGCTGTTGGAACTTCCTGAAAATTGTTGTATTTCAGAATTTGACTCTTTAATGTATTGAATTATAAAACATATTGTTCAAAATACTTTTCCAGGTTACACTTTTCAAAAAGGATGTAGAATCTCTCCACGAAGAATTGATGAGTGTGTCATCAATGGATACATCACAAATCAGCTTGTATGAATACTTTCATATCTCTCCAATCAAGGTATGTAAATGTCACAGCCTAAGTACGATATCTAATTACAATATTTTAATATAAAAAGGAAAACTTTTCCTTTGGAAGCAGAAAAAATATAAAATGCAGAGAGCAGTGCTGAAATTATTGCCCTTGTCAGTATTATAAATAAGCACAAGGAGTTATACCCCTTGGTGGTGAGTGGAGATTTAATCGTGTCATAGATTTTGGTTATTATAAAAATCTGCATGCTTCTCCCTTGCAGTAAGTCAGTGGCTTGAAGTTACTCATAAGACTGTTCCACCCACAGGTTTTTTTTTGTTTGTTTTTTAAAATATATTAACAACCTTCCTCACATCTTCAGTTGTCTCCATTTTTCTGAGAATTCACAAGGTTAAATTTCTCAGGTGTGTTTTTTCCACTTACTTCCCAAACTCTGTCACACAGAGTTTATGCAGACAAAGCTATATTGTTAGACAAGGGATTCATGCACACAGGACTTTTAACACTTGTGTAGTGTCGGTCTGTATGTTTAAGAAAGGTTGCACTTGTGAAGAAGACCTCTCGCCCAGCTAGCGGGTGAGGGAGAAAAGAAAAAAATACCAGGAACTCAAGTACACTGAAAGTGTAAACCTGGCTTAGCCTTTGATGTTGCAACATATTCCAGCCTAAGAATCGAGTGCTAAGAAGAAGGTATAAGGTAATAACAAGGACATTTAAGTTACCAAAGAGAACCTGTTTGTGGAATTAAAGCTGAAAGAAAATCACTTCATAAAGCAGCCTGCATCTTCATAATTAGATTCAAGAAAGTTCAGCGTGACCAGTTCTTAGGAACTTGAACTCAATAGTACCAGAAACCAAAGGAGCTTAAGCCCCACATCAACAAGCAGTAAAGACCGTAAAGGTTTTTTAAAGACTTTCAGAACATACGTTCAGTCTGCCATTTTGGCTGGCCGCAAATTTCTAACTATTATAGATTTGGAACCTTTTATAGTTCCCAACCACAACTGTATACCCTTCCCTTAATTTGGGGTTTTTCCAGTTTTTATAAACATTTCCAGTGTGAGTTTTGCAAGCCTTGATCTCTGTACCTATCCTGTCAGTATCTTCAGTTTTGAGAGAAATATCTAGTTGCTTTTTGGAAAGAAGACGTATATACTTTGTACATTGTAGAAACCTACACTAACAATGAGAGGCTTTCCAACTATCTATAGCTTCTCATACTTATCACAGGGAAATACCACTACCAATTTCAAATCTTGCTATTAAGTCCATTGGTAGGTAAAGATTCAGCAGTAGTTGTGACCAGCCCACCCATGCTGATGGTATGCAATTTTTTTAAAGAAGTGTACCGATAGATTGTTTCATATCCCATCAGCACTGATGAAAGTAAAATTGACATAATTGGCTTTTGTCTGATGTGGCCAGTAATGTTGCTGATACATGCCATGTGCATGTGTGCAGCTTGGAGAGTAGCATCCAGATGGTAAGTCTGTAAGGAAAGGGGGTGGGAGAGGAGCATCAGAGGGTGCAGAGCCAGGTCCCCATAGTGAGGGGAGGTAGTGAGGCTGGGGCAGGGGCAGACACTGCCCAGCCAAGGTGTGGCGGGGCATAGAACAGAGATGCAAGTGGCTTGTCCAGGTGTGGGGAGTGGTGACTCACACTGCTGGTGCACCCCAGGGGAGGCACAGAAGGGCACGTTCCCCTCGGATCTATGTGTGGGGGGAGGGCAGGCTGCAAGCTGGGGCCAGGAGTGGCACTGAGCTCTTCCTGGCTGGAGGGCTGGGCCGGGGCTGCACTCAGCAGCACCAGGAAGGGGAGCTACAGTGAATTCTGCGGTGGCCACAGCCAACCTCATAGCACTCCCTCCCAGCGCCACTGTCGCCCACCCCAAGAGCAGCCCCAGCCCCCCCACCAGGAAAAGCCCAGCATCGCTTCCAGCCCGAGCTCACAGCAGCAGCCTGCCATCACCCCATGCACAGATCCAAAGGGGATGTGTCCCTCTGTGTGGTGGGAGCCATCTTCCCCCAGCCCCCCCGCTGCGCCTCTAGGCGAGACACTCGCAACTCCCTCCTGTGCCTCACCCTACCCTGGCTGGGCAGCACCTGCCTCTGCCCCAGCCCCACTCCCTCCCTCACTGCAGAGGCTTTGCTTTGCACCCCCCCCACACACACCCCTTCTTTCCTCCCACCCCTTTTCCCCCATAGACTTGCTAGCCAGACGCTGCTCTCCGTGGTGCTGGGATGCATATCAGCTATCGTTTCCATTTTAGCCAATATGGCTCATTAATAATCAGCTATCGGTATTGGCCCAAAATGTCTTTATTGGTGCACCCCTACTTTTTTTTTACTAGTATGATTTATTTGTTCATCAAAGACACATTCTAAAAGATATCAGGAAAGCAATCACTGTCATTGTTGAAGTGATCATATCAATGGGATTTATAATAAATTCACCAAGGTCATGTAGACAATTTGGAATTTGGACAGTAGGATCTCAGTGCCTTACAGACCCAGAACAAGGATCCAAAATCAGTAGGCGATGGTCTAGTTCATGACATGAAAATAGAATCTGTTATTATTTGTAGTTACAATATCTTTTTCTTTTCATAAGAATGCTAGGGCCCTGAGACAATGGTTCAGTATTATGGATTCCTTTGGAGTGTCTCTAGCCTGGGACAGTTCAGGAACAGTTCAGTTAGGTATACAGTTCCAGCTTAGTATATTTGATAGCTTTTTCAGCCTTGGAGGTAGAAAAGTGTTTCGGTCGCCCTCTGTTGTCCGGTGTCTGTGAACTTGATGTTTTTTGAAATGACCATTTGAAAAAAAAACCCTTATACATGAATTGCAAAAATTTACTTTCACTAACCCCTCCATATTTTAACCACCTTTGTTAAGAAGAAAGAATTAATTCTTAGAGTTCATCAAGGAGGATTTGTATGGATCAGGGAAAGTAATATACAATTAAGCCAACTCTTTAGGGTGGGGGGGGGTATGAGATCTTATCAAGCAATTTTGATAACCCTAATGTAGTAATAGTACCTTTTCCCCCAGATCTTCACATTAGAAATACTGTAATAAAATTATTTTTAAAAAAGCTCTCACTTAAATCGCTTGCCTTTTTTGAACAGTTGACACGTGAACGCATGAGAAAAAGGTTTAATCTCAATAACATGTCATTATAATAGGGAAAGGAATGGATAGGAAGACTAAGCAAATGAAAGAGACCGAAGGAAAGACATTGACCTGGAACAATACAGAAAATACGGGAATAGAATAATGCATCTTCCATAGGTGTTTTACACAGAAAACTTGTATAAAATACTCCATAGATGATGCATATTTTCAACTAAGATCCCCCACACATTTTCTAATGATGATGGATCATGTTAGAGAGGCTGGAAAAAGAGGCTCCTTTTTTCCATGTGGAGCGGTTGTACCCAGAGGTCCAAATATCTTGGGAAGAAGTGACCAAGAATTATAACTGTTGTGGAGGTGGTAATACCCCTTGGAATTCACTGCTTTGTCTGTTGTTTGTCCCAGTAAAAGGAAATTTACTTTGCAGAATGAAAAACTGTTACCCTTTTGGATTTTAATGCTTCTATTTTGTATAGCACTCAAATGGGGCAGCTATCTATCGCAATACACTCTCCCCACCTCCCACCCTAAAAATGTGATATAATAAAATATGGGACATCCTGTAGATGTAACTGTAGCTTCAAATTAAATTATTAAAAAAGAGATAAAATGGGATACATATTTAGAAATATAGATTCCATTTCTGACCTGTGCAGAGCACAAAAAATCACCAGCAAGTAGGCCAGAATTTTTGTCCAGCTTCTTTAAATGTTAGTGAATGTAACTGATTGTTGTATTGACATATATTATCATTATATTGATAGTACAGGTGATTGAGTTATGAGAATTAATTTATATTAGTAATGAAGTCAACCTTGCACAATTTCTCTGTAGTACACTTGTGTTGGAGTTGGTTTTTTTAAGTTGCCTGAACTAAAATAAATAAATGAGTAAATAAATGCTCAGATACCATAGAACAATAATATATTTACATATTTGTTGGGAGCTTATCATAAACCAGATCCTTGTATATTCATTTTTCATGTAAAGACTCATTTTGCTCAAGGCATTGATTTTATAGAAGGAATGGACTTCACCTTACTACTAAGATTTATAAAAGAAAGGTTGATTTTGTTATTCAGACTGATTCCCCCAAGATATATGGCTGGCATACGGTTTAGTACATCTCTCATTCCACTTGGCCTTTCTCCATTTTTTTCACGAAAGAGGTGGATTACATGGTTAAGTTCCAGTGTTCTACTAAATAGTAATGAACCAAGTGAGAATCTTGTATAATGTTTCCTTCAGAGAATCAGAATGTCAGTTTCTCTCTTGTATCACTATCTTGATATTCAGGGTCTGTGAAAAGCAGTTTGTTCTTTTTAAATGTATTTGTTTCTGTTTTGTAGTTGCTACACACATCCAGTTTGTATAAACTAGATGTAATTAAAGAATCAACGTTTTTTTTCTTAAATGTGTGTTTTATTTGACTATATTGGTACCTTACCGTTCTTAATTGTGGTCTGTAGCATGATCTACTCCCCCACTTTTCTGTTAAGTGAAATTAGTCATTCATAGAATTTATTCCTATCCTTTTATTTGCTGCCTGTCAGAATACTATTAAAGGTTCTTCTTTAATCAGGTTTAGTGTCCTTAAACTCTTCTTTGTCAAAAATACTTGTTGTTGAGTAGAGAGGTAGTTTGCCAAATTCCAGAACAAACTGTTGAATATGTTGAAGTGTGGGGTGCTTGCAGTTTAATGTCAAGGGGAAATTGTTCTTATTAGAGTAAATTTAACATAGATTAAGAAATGTCTATCCCAATTTTAAAATATTTTACATTTTTACACAAAAACTTGTTAAAGCATCATTAAAGTAATAAGTAATCAAATGTTGTTCTACATTCTCTTTTTTTATTCTTCCAGTTACATTTAAGTTTTTCACTCAGCACTGGTGGAGAAGATGGCAACAAATTAGAAAGACAAACTGAACTAATTCCAGTTCAGTCTTTGAATCTCCTGCTGAAGAGTATTGGTGCCACACTCACAGATGTACAGGATATTGTCTTTAAGTAAGTTTGATATGTAGCTCTAAAACTTAAGTGTATACATTAAATCAACATTTCAGCCTCACAAATGTATTACTTTGTTCTAAGTAATATGGTCTTATTTTAGGTTGGCTTTCTTTGAACTCAGCTATCACTTCTGTACAACCACACAGCTACAATCAGCCGTCATAAGACATTATTCAAAACAGGTTAGTGCAATAATAATATAGTCCTTTCCCTAAATACACTGTTTTGTACTGTAACTAGAGCTGTTTATAATATTATTTTTTGTCCCATGCTCAAATTTATGCTAAAGAGAAACAATTTGGTTGGGACCAAGTTGGTGTCCTTTGGGGGGAAAAAAAGACACTCCACAAAAAAACCAAGTAGCTGCTTTTTAAGGTATCAATTTAAAATCATGTCAGTTTGAAAAAAGATGATTTTAAAAGCCATTCTAGATACTGTACTTGCCATTTTATTTTACAGTTCTATTTTTTGTGGCTTAATTTTTGTAGCATAAGTGACCAATGCAAACAAATCAACTGGAGTATATAAGCTACGTTAAATTGTTGCTCATGAACCAAGTTCTGCATTCTTTTTGTGGAAAGCAAATAGTGCCATAGTTTTCAGTGTACTGGTAGGTAAAGAATAGGCTGTAGATAACAGCATAAAAAAGCTTAATGTTAACAAAACAAATTACCCATTGTATAAAACATATCTGTTTATGATGTGTTTTCTTCCTACTTTAATTCTCTTTTAGGCTATTAAACAAATGTATGTTCTTATACTTGGCCTTGATGTTTTGGGTAATCCATTTGGCTTCATTAGAGGTTTGTCTGAAGGAGTAGAAGCATTCTTCTACGAACCATACCAGGTAAAAAAAAAATCTCCATTTAGTTGATAGTGAAACTCATTATGCTTGATAAATGACTTGGATATTTTGAAATGTGGATATTTCAAATAAACCAATTTTTAAAATGAAAGCTAAGCTCACAAGTTCTGTTTAAAAAAAAAAAATTATTCAGATCTGTGTAATTGTCAGGAAAATAACAGCAAGGATATGTAAATGCAAGAATATGTAAAAGCTTGTTTCCTTACCTGACAAAAGACATTCCTTGTATTGATTGATTTTTTTAAAATATATATTGTGTGGTTTTAAGACTCATAATCTGAAGATTCTTCATAATTTCTTAATCTTTTACATTATATAAAAATATTATTTATATCTTTTTTGAAATTACTAAACTTCTTTTTATAACTAGTTTCCTGTCGGTTAATGTGGGGTGTTTTTTTCAGGGAGCCATCCAGGGTCCTGAAGAATTTATTGAGGGAATGGCACTAGGACTTAAAGCACTAGTAGGCGGAGCTGTTGGTAAGCTGCCATATAACTATGTGTGTTCAGTGGTGACTGTGCAATCAGATCACTATATGTGTTTACAAATCTTGTAATTTTTACAAAGTGTTTCATTTTTTTCTTAGGCGGATTAGCTGGTGCTGCATCCAGGATTACTAGTGCTATGGCTAAAGGAGTGGCAGCAATAACCATGGATGAAGACTATCAACATAAAAGAAGGGAAGCCATGAATAAACAACCTACTGGCCTCAAAGAAGGCATCACTCGTGGAGGGAAAGGCTTAGTATCTGTAAGAAATATTACTTCAGAAAAGATGGGCATACTCCAAAGTAACTGTGTAAAGAAGTGTATTATATATTGATAAGAAGAGTAAAAGAATAGGTACACACTAAAATAATCGCCATTGGGAGAGCTTCTTTTCTCTTTTTTAATTTTGTCTTTGCAAAGTTCCTGCCACACTAGCATTGTAATTGTAAACTGAGAATATACGGGGATTTATAGGAGCCATGAAGAAATTAGATTTGTGTTTGAGGCTTAGAAACCCCTCTAGCTTGGCACCCATTTTTAAGTTGTTCATCTTTAAAGCACAGGCAAATTATTTATTATTTATAAAGAATGTATTTGTGAGGGTTCTCTTATTTCTCCCAACAGGGCTTTGTTAGTGGCATAACAGGAATAGTGACAAAACCAATAAGAGGTAAGTGCAGGTCTTGCTATATATTAGGTGTAAATAGGTTTTTAATTCTAACATTCACTGAAAAATGTTGTAAAACTGAAATATCTGGTGCATTTTGGTGTTTTGTAATTGAGTTTTGATTTATGGTAGCCTTTGTAATGTCCATCTTAATTATGTAAACATTTGATTCAGAATAAAACACTTTTTTATAAGTCAGTGAAAGTAGTAAAAACTAATGGTCATTATTTAGGTTTTCCGGTATATATAAAGTAATATTTTTATGAACGTCTTTACTAAAGATATTTTTCTTTTAAACGTTTGTAGGAGCCCAGAAAGAAGGAGCAGCTGGCTTTTTCAAAGGTGTTGGAAAAGGTTTAGTGGGAGCAGTAGCAAGGCCCACTGGAGGAATCATTGATATGGCTAGCAGCACATTTCAGGGCATTAAAAGGTATCAGAAATAAAGTGAACAAAGTAGGGCATAAAACGAGAGGTGTATGAATCCACTGATGTTAGATGCTCTTAATTTTTATAATAGTAACTGTTCCGCTTTTTCAGGAGCATTCAACTTCTCGTTTGTCTTTGCAAATGCTGCAGAAAAATAATTTGTATTAAATGTGTTCTTATTTACATTGATAACAATCTATTATCTATGTTTGATGTAATCATTTGATGATTAAAACCACAGTATTGGATCACTACTAAAATAAGATTGCTCATCTGTCTTAGCCATTGCCAGCTCAAGCTAAAGTTGTTTTTAAAGTTGGCTTGAAATACCAGCTCTACTTAAAGTTTCATAATCAAAATTACTTCCACAGCTATGACCTTGCATCTTACCCCTAATGCCCAGAAAAAATATATCTTTCAAGTTGGTAAGAATTTTAATTTTTACAGCATCTAGAATACCAGAAGAGAAAAAGTAAAATCCAAAACTAAAGAGTTTTTGTTAAGATCCTCTCCCTCTGTCACAGAGCTTCAGCTTAAGTGCCTACTATGGCAACAGCTATGGATTGACCATTGTAAAAGCGGTATCATGTCTTGTATGTAACTGAACAAATGTTACCTTTGCACTACAACAGATTAAAAAAAATAGAAAATATTTTAAGACGTCATTAAATTGCTCATGTTGACTAAAGATATAAGCTAAATCTATTATTGCTGTTCAGGATTTGGACTATTAATTCTTTTACCTCATGCCCTTTCTGGATCGTGTTCTGTCCTTTGCAGTGTCTTTGTGGTGATTATGAAGTATAGATGGAGGAAAAACGCCGAAGAAGTTAGGAAGATTTATACAGCTTAGGGCTCTTTTTTTAAATGGGAAGTTTTTTAAATTAAGGAATTATGCACACATTTACCTAGTCATATAATCATGTTCTGCACTAAGTTCTCCTTTGAAATAAATGTCATCTTGTGTACCAGCAAGCATTCAATAAGGGCGCCTGTACATGTCACGGTGTTTAATCCTCATTAAATTAAATAGGTTTATAAAATTTAAACTTGTTTATTTTGGAGCATCACGTCAGTGTTTGCACCTACTAGATTTTCAAATAAATTAAGCCTGGTCCCTGGCCAGCACCACATGTATATCATTATCCCTACCAAGTGTAAACTGTTCTGAATTTGTGCCTTTTCAGAGTTACAGATTCTTCTGATGATGTGGCAAGTCTGCGTCCACCTCGTTTCTTTGGTGAGGATGGAGTTATTAGGCCTTACAGATTAAGGGATGGGACCGGAAGTCAAATGTTACAGGTGAAGAAATATGATCTGGTATAAATGAATTGAATGCAAAGATTTACATAAAGTTTTATTTTTATGTTTTGATAGGCAAAAATAGTCTCCCTTTACTACATTTTTATGCACACTTGGATACATTTTAATTTAAATTGATCAAATTCTAGTGTAACTACTGTGCTTATTAATTCAGAATGGTCAAAGTAATGTTTTTGCAGTATCTAGTATTTGGTGATGCATACCATAGCTATATTTTATGTCATACTGCATCAGTTATGAAAGTACTTAATTTTTTTTTATTTTTTTTTTAACTGTTAGGCTTTAAAAAATCTAGGCTTCAGTCACTGTAGAAAGGAAACTGAACCATTTAACTTAAAAAAAATTAACGTTATATTTTAATAATTAAAATATTACTAATAATCATTATGTTTGGAAGTTCATCTTAATGTTAAAATCAGTTAAGGCATTTGGACTGTAAGCCAGTTCATTAATCAGGTAAAAATTTAGATATGTCCATCAGTGGGAAATGACAAAACTGGCTGCACCACTATTAAATTGAGCCAACCAACGATGGTAGACAGGAGACTTAAATCTTTATATTAAGAGATTCCACTTGAGCTACTTGGACAGTTTGCCAGAGTAACTCAGATTTGCAGATGAATTGCAAAGTATTTAGTGACTTCCTAAAGTTGTGGATGGAAAAGTAAGGTCAACGCATTGAAAAAGCATTTGTCTGGCTGGAGGCTTTGTTTCATTTAGACCAAGTTCTAAGAGATACCGCAGTGTGAAACATGAAATTAGACTCTGGTCATTTCTCATCCAACATGCTTTAGATCAAGCCCCTCCCCCCCACACTGCCATTTTGAAACGTGGGGATACACAACATGCTCTGGGTGTTTTAATTAGAGCACCACTCTAATTAAAACATCCCCACCCCTGGAGCACATATAGAAACGCCCCTTAGTTTTCATTGTCCTGAAGAGTTCTAATATAATCTATAGTGAAAATCTTATATGAGCTATGATTCTCCTTCTCTGTCTCATGATTCGGCTGAATTTCCTGTGCTGTTGTCTTACAAAACATACTAAAAAGCTGTGTAACCTTAATTGGCAGAGTTAAAATCTGCTATTTCTGAACTGGGTCTCAAGTCATCACTAATCTTCCTCTTTCTTCTGAGTTGATTTTTCAAGGGACTTCCCTTTGCTCTTTTGTCATATAGTAGTAGTAAAGTAGAATTCTGACAGGGCTGCAAGTCCAATACCATCTACATAAATTTGTGTACATTTCTGTTGTTTATGCTCAGTCTTAAATTTGCAAGTGTTTGAATTACTTGTGAAGAACTTTGGGGACAGGCTATAGCCAATGGCTGATTGATAGACTGGTTCAAAATGTGCAATTTTACTTTTTATGCTCTGTAGATTCAGAGTGTCATTATCTGAAGATGACATAGTATTAAAACCTGCTATAGTGCTATCCCAGCATCATCATCAGCAATTTGAAAAAAAAAATGAACTTGTAAATCATAACTTTTGGGGTGGGGGGGGTTTATGGATTAAACTTTTTTTAAATAGCTTTGAAGATTTCAAGCAGGGATAGAAGTTATTCACTTTGACATTCCTCTGGGAAAAGGAATGTTACATTTAAAGTTCAGCTTCATGGTAGACGATTAATTTTTTTTTCAAACATGTTTTCTGTATACTAGTCACTGTTTTTCCCAGGAGACAAGAACCCAATCTTTTAAATTCTACAAGCTTTAATTCATTAAGTCCTAAAAAGTATTTTGTTTTATTTGGGGTCAGGAGAGCCTTCCTGTATAGCTTAAGTTACAAAGTCCAAACTGTTTCATGTGGCTAAAATAATAATAGTTCTTTATGAAATAATTATTTCTCTCATCATATTTTCTGATTTTTATTGGTAAAATAAATTTCATACAGATTAGACAAAAATCTTCTTTTAAAAATATACAAGAAGATTGATGTCCAATCAGTATGTTTCTTTTATTAAACATCAGTTTACTACTTAGGATGGTTTTGGATGTCAGCTGACAACAGCAGAATGATTAGAGAAATGCAGTGATCTTTAAGGTGGTTGTTGTCTTATGTTTAGCCAAAGCCCTGCTGAAGGCATTGATTGTAGCAGTCTGGTTGTATGGACCAAGCTGAAAAAGTGTCAGTGATTTCATACATTGTTGCCAGGTTTTAATAGCGTTCTAGCTTTGGTAGTCCAGGGATATGAAGAAGACAAGTTACGTAGTTGAGAAAGAGAGAAGACCAGGCTTCAAGCATCATTGTGAGACTTGATGAAGGACAACTTAACCTCAAAAACTTGTCTCCTCTCTTTCCCAAATGTACAAGTTGTTCCAGTAAAAGTGTCTTATTTCATCTAAACAATCTTGTCCCTCTCATTGTCAGGGTCATAACTGTTGTATTGTAAATTCAGAAGCCGTTTGAGAATCATTTTTTGCCTTTTTTTCTTGTTAAACTAACCTGTGAGCTTCAACTAATACTTCTGCTTTTTTTTTTTTCTTCCTTTATCATGCTTGCAGAAAAGACAGGCCTACAGGGAATGGACTGTCACTCACAGTAGTAGTAGTAGTGATGATGATGAGTTAGGATAATATTTACTGTTACAAATGCATATATTCTTTGTCACGTTAGCTGGACAACTTAATTACAATACTAAATGTTACTACTACTATAATTGCTATAAAAGTATAAATTGAATGTTTTAAACCGTATCTTAAAATTGTACAAAACTGTAGGCAAAGAAAATGCATAGTGGCAAAAGTTAAACACAGGAAGTATGTTCTAGATTAAACCTTATTACAGTAAAACAGTAGTAAATTGCATCAAATTCTAGTTTACTATTGTGTGTCTAGTTCTTTTTTTCCAGATAAATTTCTATAAAGTATGTTTAAATAATGTTTTTCATTTTCATAAAGATTTTCTATTTAATTTAGATCACATTTGTTAGCCTCTTATAAATGCGTTTAGTGTAATCTTACTCAGTTGTACCGTGCTTATTGATATTAAAAATGCTCTTGAATATTTTATATTCTATTTATTTGATATTTCAAATATATTTTGTCTTCCTTTCTTTTGATAACAATAAATGTCTAAAATATATATAAAAATGGATTCATCTGTTCTGTTCCAACATCATAGCTCATATTTCCAGAACTACATTTTGTTATATCTTCATGATTATCCTAGAAAAGATAAATCTAAAAAAAATCTTTAAAAAAATTAATCATTCTTTATTTTTTTCATTCATTGCAACTTCAGTGTGTTTCATTTTGAAATATTTAAGTTTTTGCCTTCTTAGAATCTTAAAGTGAAGAAAATGTTGATCATCTAAGAGCCCTGTTACACATTCAAATTAAAACTTGATAGAAACCAGCTATAGAGTTGTTACACATTTTCAAGCACCAACTTTGTAGCTGACTGGTTCTTTTTGTAGCTAGACAGATATTTTTATGGCGTGACAGTTACGTGGATATGTGGCCAGTCTAAATTTACTGCGTGAGTAACCAGTTAATTGTGTAACATGTAACATGGCAGGGACCTTAGTCCTAAATTCTTACCTGACATTTTTCGTTTTTCACATTCTATAAATTAATCGGTGTGCACTTACATATAGTCCTTAAATGAATATAAATATAATGTTGTAAGAATGCACTGACATCTTGCGAAAATGCCACTGGTCTTATCAGTCTCATCATTTTTCTGTATAGTAACATGAAAAAACTTTAAGGTTTTTCTGAACTAGTTAGAAGAAACGGAAGAACACTGATAACATTTTTCAGTATTATATTGGAAATTTTGATGCGTTAGTATAACAGCTTTCTTTTTAAATTAAGTGCTTTATTTACGTTTCTATACTTACAAGTTGACCTGAACTTTTTTCCTAGTTGTTGTTTTATGCTACTAAATTTAGATGTATTGTAAAGAGCTTCTAGAGTGTGCTTTTTTTATTAGTATTTTTTATATAACAGACTTAGCTGGTTTGTTAAATATTGGCAGAATGACTGTACTTTAAAACAAAAAGAACCTCATCATTAGTGCCAATTTAAACCTTATCACATTAAACAATGGTAGTTATTCCTATCAGTTGCATAAATGTTGAAGGAAGGATTAAATAACTCAACCTGGTGGGGGAGGGGGGCGGTCATAGCATTGACAAGTCTTTTGCATTTAAAAGTTGCTGCACAGTATTCAGTCTTGTGCAGTGAACAAAGGGATGAACACTGAATTTTAGATAAAAGGTTGAGGAAATTTAATGTAAAAGCTCATTTTAGATGGTGCAAAAGATGATGGGCTTTGCACCTGTGATTATTTTTGTTACTGGAATTCTTAAGGCAAGTCCTGTGAAATGGGTTAGAATATATTGCATGTAATTACTTCCTTAAGATAGTGAAGAAAGAAGTATAGGCATATGTTAGACATCCATTTAAATGATACAATGATATATTTAATTGAATAAGTACTGAGAGGAGTAGGCATTCTTTATCCTGAAAAACAGTTTTAAATTAATCTTTCTGAAAAGGTTACCAGTATGCTATGTTACAGTCAGTGCTATTAAGCAATAACTTTAAATCAAATATCTGACTTTTTCTTTTCCATTTTAATATGTATAGTTGGTTTCATTATGCCAATATTTGTATTCACTCCAGTTTCCTCTTTTCTCTGTAGTAAGCCATCTGTCAACCTTCAGCCTAGCAAATTTAAGTTTCATAACAAAAACTGGGATAACTTTAAATACATGAAAATGTAGTCGCTTTAAATTTGACCATACAGAGTAGTTCTGTAAAAATTGCATGGCTGGTTCCAGGTGACTGATGATTCAGTTAAATTTGCATTATGCTAGGCCATCATCTCACAAGCATAATGGTCCAGCTCAGAAATTGACCTTGGACCTAAAAGTAAAGTGTTTTTCCTATTTAAATTAAAGATTGGGGAAAATATTCTGGCTAGTAAATAGACATAATTACATACAGAGCAGAAGATCATTTGCTTACAGTTGTGCTGTTTTTAGTGTCATTCTAACTATCACTGCACTTTGTAAAGCATTTTTATTGTACACGGGGAAAGAAGTGTGTGCATGCATGCAAATGTGTGTGTAAGTGTGATTTGCCTCATCACAAATAACTTTTTTTCTGAAGGCATGGAAGTAAACCTGTGATCAGTATAAATTGGGGTCACCATCCTGCAGGCTGAATCCCACCCACAGGTACATTTAATGTGGTGGTGTAGTGGCAGGAGACATTCAGCGGCACTTGCTATCTCCATGCTGTTATGGGAAGAAATGTCAGTGGGGGAGAGAGAGAGACAGACAGACAGAGAGAGGGGTCTAGTTCTGTGTGTGTGTGTGTGTGTGTGTGTGTGTGTGTGTGTATCTATACACACACATCTAGATGTAGGCAGCGTGCGGTGATGGATGGAGGCAGCAGCCACCCCCCACACTGCCTAGATCTATATGTCTATAGATATATTTGGGTCAAAGGCAGTGCTAGGACTCGACTAATATATATCTTTCATTTGAAGTAGTGTCATCAGAAATTTTCAGGGGTTTCAAAAGACTGATTCTTTGCACTGTGAGCATGTATATTTCTTAAATAATAAGCTACATAAACCATTGGAGTGTAACTAGTGCATTTTATTAATTTGTATAATATAGTGTAATAGCCTGTTTTAATTTTCTGCTGCACATCTTCTTTCTCGATTCTTCACTAATGTACAGTACCTCCACTTGAGGAATTTAGAAATAGTTCACTGTTGTTGCTGAAGATCCCAGAACTGGAAGTGAAGATCTTTACTCAGGCCACTAGATTTTCTTTCAGTAGCAATGAAACCAATTTGGAGTTTAGATTGGCTCACTCGTTTTATTTACTACTTGATTTGTTTTGGGGCCCTGGTGACTTAATTTCACCTTCTAGCACTTCCCTTCCAGAGGTGAGAACTTTTCACTGGGGCTGTAAACCTTCTTTTAGATTCCCCCCCTGCCCCAATACAGTACCTCTCAAGTTCTTCTGCATCCCCTTGAAGCAGCAGAGATGTCCTGCAGGCATCAGGACAGAATGCCAAGGGCTGGAAAGGTTTTCAGGATGTATATATGGGGTAAGCAGTGCTCTGTTGTCAAAGGCCACAGACCTGCTGTCAGATGCTGTCAACCCACATCTTGCCAAGGACAGGAAAAGGTCAGGGGTGCCATGCAATCTTCAGCTAGTGACACTTGAGCTGGGACTTCAAGTCAGACAGGTGTGATGGGCTGGGGAGGTTCAAGAAGCTGCAACTCCTTTATGTTGTGTTTGACCAGGAGCACAAACATTCTCAAGGGGAGAAGTCCCGTGCTTCAGTAAGTCATGCAGCTTTCAGAAACCCTGAGTTCCAAAAAGGCAAGAACAAACATCAAGGGATTAACCCTTTTTTCCATTTCTTCCCATTCTGAAAGAGTGTTTGCCAGAAGGGCAATGAAAGGGTGTTTCCCAGAAGAGCTCTGCATCCACTTCATTCCCCTGCCTCCATCCCTTCTACTATATCTAAGCATAAAGAGAATTCTGTTACTTCTGTGAAGTCCTACCTCAGGCTGCTTCATAGTGGCAGGTAGGCTCATGGAAGTTTGCCTCATCATGGAAAGGAGCTCAGAATGTCCTCATGCTGGCTCCATGTTAAAACACAAGGAACACTTCAAATCCACTTATTACTAGAACAGAAATACTATCGTGAGACTACAGGGGGTAAGTCAGAAATCGCTTTATATGTTTGAAATAACTCATGGATTTACTGTGTAAAATAAGACTATTACCTGGTCACTCCTACAATATTTACTTAGCTGCTAGCCAACTTGGGACAACAGGCTTGTGTTCTTTTAGTCTCCCTGGGATGTTTTGGAGGCTGTTCCCATAACTAAGGCATTTGTTACCTATACTCGTCTTTAATTGAAGGGCTTCCGAATGCCATGCCATTTTCCTTCAGTATATACCTAGGGAAAGGTTCTTCACGTGCAACACCAAAACATTATATAATATCACAAAGGACTTCGGGAAAGTAAGGTTGGTGTAGCAGTAGCCCCACTAATGAAAGACCTGGTCACATTTTCAGTAGACTACACAAGTGAAGGAGATACTAAATACAAATTTCAAAGCATCAGACATTTTACTCAGTTTGAATCCTTCATGTGACTTGTTGCAAGAACAAAAGTTAATGGGTATAAAGAAGTAATGTCACAGCCATGAATAGTAAACGTTCATTGAAAGATTTTGCCATTCAAATACCGGGTAAGGATCTGTCTTTTCCAGAAAAATGAAGAAATCAGTAGCTCAGCATGCCATTATGAAAGTCAGCATAGCAATCTATTGGTCGCTTCCAAAACCATGAATATTCAAGACAAGACTGTTCCCTAGGCAGAGTAAAATCTGGAACAGACATTTTCAAGGAAACCTTGAGTTCCTCTTTATTTTTTTCCAAACCACCAAAAATCTTCAGTACGGCAAACATAAGATGAAGATCTGTGTGTAAGTCTTTGAAAAATTATTCCATGTTTCCTAGTCACTGTCTACACGTGTGTTTTGGTGGAGTTAATTTCCTGTGCTCTAATATCAGCACATGTGTACACTGATACTTAACTGCAGAGCTAATTAGTCAACTCCACAGTAAAGGGCACATGGAGATGCACCCCTTGTTCTTATGGGATTACTGCTTGTTTGTTTTTCTCTCAACACTGCTTCTCTTTTTCCTTCTACCCCCTCCTCTGCCTTTGCATTTCATATTTTCATTTCTCTCCTTATGTTCTACTTTCTATACATCCTTTTTGAGCATCTGATTAAGTGAGCTCACAAAAGCTTGTTCTCTACGTCAGTGGTCTCCAAACTTTTTTGATCGTGCACCCCATCAGTAAAAAATTTTTGAGCATGCACCCCCAATATCTGTTTGTTTATTTATTTATAAATTATATATATATATATTAGCATACCATACGTGACACATGACTGTCTGACATATGGCCCAAGTGAGGGTGCCAGTGTCAATCCATATATTAAATATTAGTAAAGCTTAATTTCTTTCTTATTTTTTTAGATAAAAAATAAGTATAAATAGAAGTTCTAATATTTTCTTCCTGCACCCCAGTGGATCATCTTGCACACCCCCTGGGGTGCAAGCACCCAACTTTGGAAACCACTGATCTACACAAGCTTACATACACAGCAAATCTACCCTGCCTTCTACCTGACTTTATACTAACATAGCTAACTACATTTCTCTATTCTACATACCTAGCATCATAAGGAGGATTTGTGTGTAGTCACGGCAAGGCCACAGACACCATTTACACGGGTATCTCCATTCGCAAATAGTATGCCAATTGTCCTGGTATCAAAAAGAAATTCATTCATGACTTCCAAGCTGCTGGGAAAGATTTATGGCAACAGATGGTTCAAAATCAAAAATCTTCTGAAAATAATGGAGACAAATGAGCGGTATGAGCTGGCTATAATTGTACCACCTTAGCAAACATTTAAAACGATCCAGAATCTCTTAAACTAGTCATTTCCTGACATAGCTCTTACATAGGCAGTTACTTCCAGTAGCTAGCATAGTGGGTACCATACATCAGATCAGTTCCTTGGGTGGGGGTTGTTAGAATTGTCCCACAACATTTCTTCCTGAGGACAGGCAACCTCTCCTCAATGTCCCAAAGCAAAATAACATTTCATTCCTTAATCACACCTGAAAATAAATGCAAAAAAAAAAGTTAACATCTAATTCAGTATATACCTTTGTATGCTTCCAGTGTAAGTGACCCTTGCAGAACAGAGAGAGATTTCTTATTGACAGCCATATTGGTGGCCGTGGACATGCAGACTCAGGACATTTGTCCTTTTAGTTCGGTACCTTGTCTACGATAGAAGCCAACACCAGTCACTTCAGAAGAAGGTGCAGGAAACCACAGCACAGGTCACAGGGGAAGTTTCTTTTATTTCCCATTAGAAATGTATATACAAAGTTAACCACAGTTTAAAACCTGGAAATATAGTGTCCTGGGCAAAGAAGTTTCTGCTGCTTATCAATACATTTTACTTAAGGGATACAGAAAGAAGGAACTCTCATTCTTTTCCTACTCTAGTCCTGGTCCAGTAGGCACTTCAGATAACCCAGGAAACTGCAGAAAACACCAAAGCACTTGGAGGCTAGTTCTCTCCAATCAGACTTGAGTAACTTACAGCTAATGTCCTAGACATTGGACAAGCAGTACTGTTCAGCAATTCACCATTAAATTAATTGATACCTTTTTGTGTCCAGGCAAAACTCAATTGAAAGTTTCATTCATAGACATTTGAACTTTATTTCTAGTGGAAGTTCTCTGATTCTTAGTTTGTACTGTGCAGTGATCAATGAGGTTCTGGATGCTACTGTAATCCAATAGTAATAATAAGCACAAATTTCTGTTTTTTCCAGTTATATTAAAGCTTTAGTCCAGGATAGTTGAATGAAATACTGTAGCCAAGTACCACCAAAATGGAGCTAACAGCACTAGTTGGGGTGTTTAGGCAGGCATTTTAGATTATCCATCCAAATGTTATCAGGTGTCAAAAATCAGAATAATAGAAGAGACGAGCTGGTGTCTCACCTTACTACTTTCCATTTTCCTGTAAATAAAGAGTTGCAAGTTAGCTTTCCCTTATTGAGATAAGAACTATGCTGTTGCTGTTATGGAGGAGGAGAAAAGTCTTATCACTCCAGATGCTTCTTCCCATTCTCCAAGGGGAATCCTCATCACAGGTCTTGGGAAATTTTGTTTTTCTCCTTAGTACCATACTGGATAGTTGTGCCATAAATTTATCATTCCTAGTGGAGTACACATACCAATTTTACTTGGTCTATCCCTTGATGTCAAATATGCCAGGGCCCTAAGCACTCTATATTACTGAAAGCAGTTTATTAAAATTCCAAACCAGAAGTTGTGCTGGGCACCTGGGAATCTGTTTGTGAAGGAGTCAGGCAGTCTAATGCCACTGTGGGGAAAAATGCGCCTCAGCTGAGGCATGAACCTCATAAGAGGACTCTTTACAGAAGAATGAAAGCACTTTGCAAAGGCATCCTTCAGTAGGAAGGTTACTAGTTGGTTCCCAAAGAATTTAAGTTACAAAGTTGTTTTTCCCCCCTCTATACAAAGCTGTAGCCCAAGCTTTTGCTCAGGAACTTCTAATTCTTATCCTCAGTCCTGCTTTTATGAATCACTGCTGCTCTCTAGTTCTCATTTATGATGAATTAGGAGAGCATGCTTTGCAGCAGTGAAATGTTTCTTACCTGATGGTTTTCTTTCTCTTAACACTTTCTTTCTTCCTTCAATCCTCCCTGTGACTGGGATACAGTTAATAATTTGAAAATATTCTAAAGGCAGACTTGGACATATAGTTACTTTAAGATTATTTATATGAAGTCAGGTTGTCTTAATACTAAAAAATGGATTGGTAGAGAATTTATGGAATTTCTGAACAACTCTTCTGGTGGCCTGAGCTGGAGGACAGAGGGTGCACCTAAGGGGATGCAGCAGTGTGATGGCACCCTCCTTTGGCTGTGCTGTGCAGTTTCTGGAGCATACCCAGCGAGGGCCAGAGCACCATGACTATGGCCACTTGATTCCCCTTTTTTTCCTCTGACATTGAATTCAGCAAGGAGGAGGGCAAATGGCAGTGGTACTTGCATCCTGGGCTTCAGAGCCATGCAAAAGCAGAAACTCTAGGAGGTGCTCAGCTGGTGATATCAGAAAGCATGTGTGCTCCCAGCACGTATGGAACTCCAGTAAGAACGTCTGACATGCTGGTGAGCTTCAGGACCTCTCTAAGTGCAACCACCAACAGGGGTGGCTGCTCTTCCACTGCCTCCCTCCTGGATCTGCCCGTTGAAGGGCAGGTTTTATTTTTGGAATCTCCAGCAGGTTCTCCTCTCAGGTTCTATAACTGGGAGCTTTAACCTGTTAGTGATGAGTGACAGTGGAAAGTGGCCAACAGAATATTGTCTGGTATAGGTACTTGCCATTCCATTCAGTTAGCATGCATTTGTCAGCTACATGTGAAGAAATATGACATATTTATGATTGTTGTTTTAATTTTTTGCAGTCGTCTTTAAGCTTGTTACATTTTACCGCAGTTAAAAATTATCCTTTTGCCTTTGAAATCTTTAAACATCATTTTGTTTGAACATCTTGCATACCATTTGCAGTTTCCAGGAAAGCAGTGCATTATAGAAGAATCATAAAGTGGAAATATACATTCAGTGTTATCTTTCCATTGTGTGCAACTTCCAAATCTATGGATGGGTTTCATGTTCTCCAAAACAATGGAGACAGAGATGTGTTGGGGTGAATATGCATATTTTTAATTATTCAGCTGAGATACCGTATATATTGTCCTGCCAGAAACTGCATGTGCAGATGCACTGGGTGGCAATAGGTATGACTTGTTTAATGGCTCTCCAAATGCAAAAATATGGTGAAACCTCTCAAACCTTTCCAGGAAATGTGCATATTCCACTTATATACAATGTCTACTGCACTGCATGTGGAGTTTATGGATTTGGTTTGTGTGCCTAGTTGTTCTGGGGTTTGTTTCTGTAGTCTGTTTTGTTAATGTAGTCTGTCTTTTTTACATCAGTTTACATCAGTTTGGTGAACACTTAAACATTTGCTAAAATGAATGGGGTAATAAAACCTTAATATTTACAAAGAATTTATTTTCCTGGAATATTGGGTGTTTACACAATACTTGAAAAACCTACTGTTTCTAGTTTTGGTCTGCATCCATTTGATATTTTTAAAGAAATCATCACTGACTGTTCTGAACCTTTCACCACTGAAAATGTATTTGATCATAGGTAAATGGTTCATAGGAAGTTCATGGTCTACTTTTAGCTGAATAATGTAAAACGGGCTTTTAAATATTTATCTCATCATTCAATAGATTCAATTTGATTAATTTTACTAGATTTACTCTGCTAATAGTTTGTTCCACTTTTTATTGGTAGACTCGTTTATAACAGGTTTGAATCAGTATGACTAGTAGTTTTAAGTATTTTTGTTCTTGGAGGTATGTGTGTATGCGTTTATGTAAATTAACCATTGGTCCTTAGTGTTTAATTACGGCATTCTCACCAGTAAATTAGTACAGAACTATGTTTTTTTCTAACAAGTTTATAAAAGTTGTTCCTTGAGCAATGCTGCTATACTGTAGACTAAAATATGAAAGTTCAAATCTTTATACATGAATAATTCAGTTTTGTTTAGGGAAAAATAGAATTACAAACATAAGGATGAAATTCTGTCCCCAAAAAAGTCTGTCGGAGTTCTGCCATTCAATTCTGTGGACCAGGTTTCCACCAGAGAGAATTTTTGACTAAAAGAAATCGTTATTTTATTTTCTTAATCTAAGGTGTATTTTAATTTTTGCTTTGTGTCCAGTCCTTAGTTGCGGGTATGGAGAGTAGCTGAATAAAATAACTGGTATTTTGTATGGGAAACTGGAAACTGTAACAGGAACAAGCAAACATTACATCCCTTTTATTTAGGGAGCTGTCTTTGTATTTTTCTAGTGAGATTTGATAGTGATGTTGGTAATCACTACAATTCTAAACCAGTGTAATAAAACTGGTGCTTTAATGGAACCCAAAGGTTCTTAACATTTGATTTGCATATCACGGATAAATTAATGCAGATTTGAGGCTGTTTTGGGATGTTTCCTTCTCCAAAATTTTGAGTTCAGTGACACTCAAAACCCTGAATGTTAACGAAGGAAGAGTTAAGATACCAGTCAGCATGTGCTAGGTTACATCTTATTATGGGAATAGCTGAGTTTTTAGTGGGAACAAGAGAGTCAATAATATGAGCTTCAAGCCTGTGCAAAAGAAACTTGTGAAAATATTATGGGGAGGGTTGGTTTGGTTTCATTTGGCTTCCTCGTAATTTGAAGACTGCATTTTGGGCACCTCTTGTTTAAATGATCCTACATTTGGATCGCTGTTCATACCCTATACCTTCATGAACAAATTTCAGGGCAATCTGACAAATTGTGCAGATGTTAGAGCACTTGCTTAGAAAGAGTCAAACTATAAACAGAAAGAGCTGCTTAACCTGAACTGTAGTAGTGCTTATGCACCAATATAATGTCCTTATGTGGGGTTTTTTTGTCTCTTTACATTGCCTTTTTTTCTGTACAAAACTATCGTATAGCAAAGAATAAAATCCTTAAGCCACGCAGAGTTCACTTCTGTTAGCTTGTAACAGAATTTGGTGGTATCATTTTTTATTGTATTAATGTGTACAACGATTAATAACCAATAGTTAGTGGTAATTTAAAAGAGAACTGAGTTATGAGACGCACAAGTTTTTGGAAGGTTAAATACCAGGTCTCTTTATTTCAAGCTCTGTTTATTTATGGATAACGAGTTTTTTAGTTTATGGAAAATAAAGCTATTAACTAAATTATGCAGAACTTTCTTATGTATTTACAATGTGTTTATTGATAAAAGAGAAATGTCTTCTGTCCTCTTCTCAGCATAACAGGATCCAAATGAAAGGAAATGTCTTAGGATGTTAGGATGTCTTAGGATACGTTAGAATGCTCAAGAGCCATCACAAGTAAAGGAGCTGTGCAAAAGTTGAAGCTGAAAGAGAAACCTGTTTCTGAATTCTATATAATTCCTCATTTCTCTGAAACTCCTATGTCTGTTAAGTAAAATTAGGATTAGAGGGTCTCAACACTTGGAATTGAAAAGTCTGATAGTAATTAATTTAATTAAAATTAACTTGTGAATAATGAAAAGATGCATCTATAGTATTTGTGGAATCTATTACAAAGAAGTTTGGAAATTGAATAAATGAGAGAGAAACATACTGTCCATCACATGACCTTCAATAACTAGGCTATGTTTGACTGTACGTCTCATCCTATAGATGTAGCATTTAATGATAAGATTTAGATATTTAGAGTATTGTCTATGTAGAATACTCTAAATATTTAATATTTCGAATTTAAAATACATTCTATAGATACAGTTTTAATATTTAGAAGCTACAGAACTCTTAAATGAAACTGATTCAAATGTGTTACAGTAATTAGGTTGGTCCAAATTAAAGATGGGAAACAGAGTCCTTCTGATTTAGTTATTTTAAACCTATTTCTTGATAAGAAATTCAGCTGTATTGATCTACCCAGATTGGAATGTACTGTAAATATGAAGAAATTTGAGTTTGGAATTCTGTTTTGATTTGTTTTAGGTCTTGCCAAGCCATTCATCATTCATGTCAAGGAAAACTCACATTTATTTGAGTTACTGTATTAACAACAGTCAACTTCATATAAAAATTTCTAAAGATCAAGTCTTTATAGTATATATAAGGTGTCATAAGCCTGTTAGCTATATACTGATTTGTTTCTTTTGTGTTGTGAGTAGTTTTATTCTGTTTATAAAAAAAGGTTGAATTAATGTGGTTGGTTAAAATGAACGTGGTTTAGATCATTTTTTGAATAGACAAAATGAAAAAACTATATCAATTAATATATGGGAAGCTACAGAACTTTTTTTTTCTCTTTCTCTTAGAAAATTGAAAATGGAAGATTTGCAAAGCTCAGATATATTGCACACGCAATGGTGAATGCTACAGATTTGTTAATGGTAACGAAAAGGTAAAGATTTTCCTTTCTCAATAAAAATGTACTAATAAACCATTGCGACTTTAATTATTGTTAATAGGATAAGCAACTGTACTTATTCCATGGTTAAGTAAGGGTTGGCATGTATGTGGATATGAATATGTGTATATCCAATATGGACAAAATGAATTTAGCATCCTGTTACTTACCTCATTCATTGTTCTGTCTGGCACAGAATGCATTATTCTCTGCCTTATATAGTTTCTCTATTCTCTCTAATCCAGGGGAGAAAGATGTGTTTGATTTCATATTTTCTATAGCTGAGAGACAGATTTTATCAGACTGAATCAGGGCAGCTGTGTGTGGACTCAACAATTAACAGTTCTACAGCACATTGCAGGAAAAAGAATAATGCAGAAGAGTTTTCTTTAGAGGCATAAAGTTCCAGGTTTATCGTAGAAGACGTGGTTTGTGTTATAAGTACATGAAACTGAAGAACTTGATCTTCTCCAAAACTATGCCTTGTGTATATTGCAGATATCTTGAGGGAAACTATGTGAAATAACAAACAGCTTCACTGCAACCAGCATTTAGATCCTAATTTCTTGAAAAAAAAAATAACCTTTTCTATATAGATTTTTTTTTTTAATTATTTGTCGTACTTTATTTTTGCTAGTGGTGTTTTGTTTGTGACGAAAGGAACATTTGGACAACTGACATGTGAGTGGCAGTATACATATGATGAGTTTACCAAAGAGCCATTCATTGTTGATGAAAGAAGATTACGTATTGAAGCCAAGGTATGATGGATGCTTGGTTAGTGGAACAAAATGTGAAAACATTATTAGCTATCACTAAAATCATTAAGTTATTTAAATATTTTTATCAGAAATAGTTCATTTCTAGCTGCTGGGCTCTCCCCTAGTCTGAGATGCATTTATAGCAGGCCAAGACTTATGACAGTTTGTCATGTCCAAACTAACTTCTGCTCTGATTGAGCTGGGAAAGCTGAGTATTTAATTTCTTAGACTTTAAAGTCAGTAAGCTGTGAGTCCCTTTTCTTCTCCTTTTCCATCCAGATGCTTATTTCCTGGAGGACAAGGTTTATTTAAATAAAGCATCTCTCCAGACAGTTTAAACCCTACAGTTCTCTTACAGTTCTCCTTTTCTCTGTTTGCTGCCTTCATTCCAAGGGTGATACGCGCCTCACTGTGCAGAACAAGCTAGTCGTGTCCAGTCTGCTAAAATACCCTTTCAAGAATTATAGAAAAGCACCTTACTTACCTTACAAAATTACTTCCAGCTCATAGAGGAAAAAGTCTGAACAGCCTGTTGTGGTCTCTAGTTAACCCAACATCCATCCCATCTCCCAATCAACTTCCATGAGCTGACACACCTCTAGAAAAATTGCCGAGAGGGTGTTCATTAATCCTCAGCACATGAAATCCAAATGGCAAAGGTCTGTCCCCTGATCAGGGCTTCACTTGGAAAAAGTCAAATATCTTTTCTAAATTCCCTATCACTTTGATTGATAAAGAGTCTAGAATCCTCTCTTGAGAGCAGGAAAAAGAAATTACTTTTCCATAGATTTTGCCTGTTGGATTTCAAGGGACATTGGGGCTCAGTACCTCTTAATAGGATGTACAGCAAAAAGGATCATAGTCTCAGAAGAACTGTCAGTTCTAGAACAGTTCACAGAATGAGTGCTTGTATGAAGTGTTGTGCCCTTATGTGAGGGCAGCAGTTAAATTTGGGGGAGGCCAGCAGTTGAATTTAAAGTGGCTTGATTAAGGCTTTTATTACATTAAAATAGCATCTCAAATTTAGATATTATAAACAGTTAATTTTGTATTGATAACCTTTATGAATGTTTTACTGTTGGTGCACAAGTGCTCAGGTTTTTGGCATGTTTTGGCTATAGCATGCAGAGACTGTTGACCTTGAGATGTTTAGGGAATAAAGAAGATGGACCATGCCAACTGTCATTCAGTTCTTATTGCTTCCTAATTTCTGGTCAAAGTGGCTTGAAGATCATAGTTTGTCAGCTTAGCAGTTCCTGTTTCTTACATTAATTAGGTATCCTGTTAGTTAATTGCCAGCTTAGTTTCATTATAAATGTTTCAATTTGTTTTACTTTACCTAAATAAGATGCTATGCTCCAGGATGTTAAGCTTCTGGGATCCCTGAAATAAATGGGAGGAAGTGAAGCCAGCAGGTGATGTTTAGGGGTGCACAACACCGACAGCCAATTATTAACCAGCAATATTGGCTGATATCAAGCCAATAACTGGTTTACAGGAATGCAGCCAGGCAGCATGGAGAGCAGCTCCTTGTAGGTAAATCTGGGGGGAGGAAGGGCACAGGGGAGGGCAGAAGTGTGTGGGGGGGGCAGGTTGAAGGAGGGAGTGGGGCTTGGGGGTCCTGCCCAGCTAGGGCAGTGAACGGGGGTAGGGAGCAGGACAGAGCCATGGGCAGCTCGTCATGGGGATCAGCATAAAAATGGTGAAAGGGGGCGCTTGAAGTAAAGCTTGTCAAATGAGCTTTGTTTAGTTCAAGCATCACCACCACCATTTTTAAGTGCAGGAATGCTTTTAAATCGAGCAGGGTGAGGGTGGATGCGGACTGCTCGCTGAGGGCTCAGGGCTCTCTGCTCTGCTGCCTCTGCCCTGAGGGCTCTGTGTCAGCTGCATGTCCCCTGCTTGCCTGGCAGTGGGGGCATAACTCACCACCCCCACTGCTGCCAGGTGGGCAGGAGACGCGCAGCCCACGTGGGGCTCCCAAGGAAGGGCAGCAGATTGGAGAGCCCTGAGCCCACAGTGAGCAGCAACCCATGCACAAATCGGGGGGGAGGGGAGTGCACAGATGTGGGGAGCTGTCTGCCTCCCCATCCCCCGCTGCGTCACCTGGATGAGCCACCCACTGCTCCATCCTGCCCTGGCCCCAGGTCCCATTCACTGCCTTGGCTGGGCAGTGCCCCCAGCCCCTGCCCTATTCCCCCTCTCACAGCGGGGCCCTTGATCTGCCCCACTGCTTTCTCTCCCGGACGCCTATTCCCTTCCACAAACTTACCTATATAGGTCACTGCTCTCCACACTGCCCTGCTGCATTCCTGGCCACATGAATGCATGTGGCTGCGTGCATGTACACAGCGTCCAGGGGCCCCAGAGAGAAAGCATATTATATTTATCAGTGACATTATCAGCTACATTGGCCAAAAAAGCTGACAGCCGATGATGTTAATTTTCCTTTTATTGGTGCTAATCCAGTATGGCACCAATATATTGGTGCATCTCTAGTTATGTTTATATTTCCTTGGGAAATGGCACCTTTTGGAAGAGCATGGCATTTTCAAGATTTTTATGGCAGCAAGTATATCTCCTAAGCAAATCCAGAAGACTTATCTGATCCCTTGTAGCTGTCCCCTGAAACGTTTGAGTTCTGACAGATTCTTAAGCCTTCATTTTTTTTTACCTTAGTACAGAATAAACCCACTAAGAAATTGCCAGAGAACATAATGTGAGGACTTCCATATAAAATCATTACCTAAGCCTTCTTCCCAGTATTTCACATCATTCTTCAACTCATTTAGTTCTTACCAAAACTCACCATAACTACAGCATTGAGGATTCACTGGCAAGCGGGAGACGGAAGAGCACATGAGATTGGCATCTCTCAAATCTTTCTGTGTAATTCAGATCTCGGAACACTAAGAATCCTACTTGGCTTTAGTTTATAGTGTCTTTTAAGAGACAGTCACAGAATTTCATTAGTACCAACACATTCACCTGCCAATCAGTCGGAGCATCACCCAAACTATTTATCTCCATTACAAGAGAATGAAAAACTGCTTCCTATCTATTCAGAGTCTACCAAACTGGATTTCTTATTGTATGAGCTTTGTGGTGATTGAAATAGAAACTGACCACCACACTCAGAGCTCATTTTCCCAAAGATTGCTAAAGAACATGTCTATTTCTGACAAGTGAAAAATAGCTAATTGGACAGAGTCCATTTACATATTTACAAGACAGTATGCTATAACTGGAACATCTAAGTTAAAATGATGCGTTTAGCAAAGCTGTGTGAATCTCATCTGTTCTTCTGAAGACTCTGAAATTCCCATTTCCGTTACTTGGGTTAACTTCTTACAAGTTAACATTAATGGACTGTGCATATAGGCTATTGCTCAAAGAAAAATGAACTGTTACTTACTTACCTGCATCATAACTGGAGTTCTGCAAGAGATATGTGCGTTTTAAGGTTTGTCCTCTATTCCCATGTTCCAAGTAGTCTGCTGTTGTAGGTGACTGAGAGGAAATGGTTGCAGTTGGTATTTTTTGTTATGCCTTCAGTGCATAACAAAAAGTTGATTAATTGTTTCTTTTGTAGGAACGGGTTAAATCTGTATTTCATGCCAAAGAGTTTGGAAAAATAATTAATTTTAGAACACCGGAGGATGCCAAGGTAAGTGTAATACTTTAATATCAGTGTTGACCTGTTAAGGAAGAAATGCTTCATTTTTTCATATTTGTTATAGTGACAGGAAATATCTTAAGGACTACAGGTTCAAATTCTACGTTTTTCAGAGCAAGTCATGGGATAAGTGTTGTTTGCCAATTAGAGTATAAATTCACTGTTTGAAATAATAGTGACTCTTAAAATACCCTTAAAATGTACTTAGCATTCAGATAACATACTCTTGTCTACAACATTTTGTGGATGTTAACTAAACAAACTTGATGACACCCTTCCATCATTATAGTGGATATTTTGAAAACTGAGATTTCCCTTATCATTTGTGTATAAGATATTACAGTATTCACTGTTTAAATAGGTTAAGGTCTTATGGACAGAAGTAAAACTATAGTTGTCTGTTAATTTGTATAGTAAATCAAAATACATCAATAAAACCCTTAAGATACTCCTTCATACATAGTGTTCCACATTTTCAGTTTTTACTGATTTTTTTTTTATTGTTAAATTCCAATTTTATTATTATTATTATTGAAGTTATTCATTTTTTACTGATTTATACCCTTTTTCAGTTCACTCAGTTTTACCAGGTGCAGTAAAATCTGTTAACCAGCATGAGTGGGGAATGGCTGGGGGTGTTGGTAAGCTAAAAGTGGTACCTCACCTGAGGTACGGGTTTCTGGCTGGACAGGGTGAGCAGGGTATGGTGGCAGTGGCTGCATGCAAGCTGGGGGAAGGGGCCTGGAGCCACTACCTGGGGGCCCAGGGCTCCTGGCTCTGACCCCAGGCGGGACAGGAGGGGCCACAGGAATCGCTCTTGGGGTAGGCGGGTCCCAGCTGCACCCTGGCAGCTCCAGCTGCTGCCCTGCCCTGGGCGGTAGGAACTGCAAAGCCCACTGGGGAGCCAGGTGGGAGAGCCCAGCCCTGCTCCCTGCAGCCAGCACTACACCTGGCTGCTCTGCATGGGCTTGTGGGGCTGGAGCCACTGCCTAGGGGGTAGCTCTGACCCCAAGCAGGGCAGGAGGTGCCAAAGTCAGAATCAGGGTTGTGTCCTGACCCTCCCCCCCACCCCACAACGCATCCAGCCATGTGCCACTCCCGCCAGCCCCTGGGCTGCACCATGGTATAATGCAGGCAGGTGGTGTCAGCTGCTCCTGAGGCCGCTGCATCAGGCTGAGGTGAGTGGGGACAATGGCACTGCCCAGAAGCTGCAGGCAGCTGGCATCGGCCGCTCCTGGGGCTGGGGTGAGTGGCTACAATCTGCATTGTGCCCCTGCGTCTCCACTTGTTTCCAGTCCCCCCAGCTCTTGCTGCAGCGGCCCTGGGAACAGCCAACACCAGCTTTGGAGGGAACTATAAGTGGGTGCAGGGGGGAGGGGAAGGGGGGGGCATGGCTCTTGCTGCTACGCACACCCCAGGGCAGCTGTGGGCTGGGGGGTTGCACTGGCTGATCGTCCTGAGTGCAGATCTGGGGGCCCCCCACAAAGAGCCTGACGCAGCCCCCCAGCCTGCAGCCTTCCCGAGGTGGGCTTAACGGCAAGAGCCATGCCCTGCCCCCCATCCCATGCCTGCACCCACTGGCAGATTCCTCCACTTTGCTCCCTGCTGGACCCCAGGAATGGCCATCGGGCTGTGCCCCGTCCCTTCCCTAGTCCCAGCCTTACTCCCTCCCTCCCTCACTGCTGTGGGAACATATTCATTATTTTCCCAGATTTAAACCATTTTTTCCTTTTCTTCCTTTTACCCCTATTTCAATCTGGTTTTTATGTTTGAAAGATAAACCCTGAAATTCCCAGATTTTTTTAAATAACTGAAAATGCAGAACACATTCATGTCATTACACATAGTTTCTTATAGTTGTGTTTACACTTAGCTATTTGATTGGAACCAGTTTATAATGAAGCTTCTATTTTTGTTCATAATCCAGTTTTTCTTTATAACACCGAACACAATTGAAATCAACAACAAAACACTTGGTGCACATCTTTCAAAAAAGAAGCACAAACATCTCATTACTTAGACTAGAAAAGAAACTGCCTTGCGTTCTGTCAGATTACTGATTTAGCAATATGGACAATGAGAAGTTAATAATATAGAAAAGCAAGTTAAATTATGGGTGGTTTTAATATGTTGGTCTTTTATCCATAGAAACTACAATTAAAACAGTTATGGTAAAGAGTAAAAATAAAAGTGGTGGAAATGTTTAGTTCCTAGCAGACATTTGTCTGCATCACACAACCCTCTGTAATGCAGTCTTTTGAAAGAAGTTTTTCAGCTCAGGTTTGAAGTACTGGTGTAGTACCAAAACCGCATGACAGCCTCTCTCTAGGAAGGAGGGGTTACCATAGATTCATAGATGCTAGGGTCGGAAGGGACCTCAATAGATCATCGACCAGTACGACACTAGCTACCCACCCTTACAAATGTTACATCAGTGTTTTGTGATTAGGGAAAAGAGACTGAAGCAGTTGGGCATTTTACAGTGCCATGCTGCATCTCAGTGCTAGGGGTACCATATTCCAGTGAGAATGCATACACACAATCCTTGAAAAAGTTAATGGGAAATAAATAATGTCTTTCAAGCACAGAATTGGATTTAAAAAATAAAGATTTGTTCATATCCTCCACTAGGAACGTTTCTCTATAACGTTGACTGGCTTTCCTCTTGCACTCAGTGGCTGCAGAACTCCTAGACTTGTTTGTTTATCTGACTTGAGCTGCAAATAGTCACCTTTGTGCCACCATAAAAAGTGTGTATGATGGCACAAAATCCAAGCTAACTTGCATCTGTGCACTTTGTAATGCCACACATGCTCAGATTTGTGGGTACAACAATTTGTGTTAATAGTTTGTGCCACCTTCTCACAGCCTATGTCTGTTACTTTATGGTGGGAGAGTGTGGGCAGCCTGGGGCTACTAATATTTTCCAGCCATGTTGGACAGGCATTTCAGGGACTCATCCAGTAGTTCCTTGTAATTCCTCTGCAGTAGGATTCCCAGGGCATGTGAATCGCATTGCCATGGATGGGTCTGCAAGCAGGGTGGGGAACCCTCGTGGGAGTATTTTCCCTTCATTTTTGCCAGTGTTCGCCCCAAGAATCCCCTGCAGGGGATTCCCAGGGTGTTTTTTCAAGCTGCTGTGCCCTGGGTCGGGGCATGGCTTCCAGGGCCATTGTCCCGTAGAGTCAGGTCCCTTGACGCCCTGGAAGTGACAGGGTCCTTGCCTTGTGGACAGTGGCGACATGCTTTTTGCTGATCAGTCAGATCAACTGTGCCAGGACCCACCCTAGCAGAGGTAATCCTGCAACAAAAATGATGCATTTTTCACCTTGAGTTTCATCACCCTCAGTATGCCATTTGTGCCTCTTACAAGGATTTTGCCTTTTCATGTTAATTACTGGAGATGGACTGTCCTCCCCAAAACCAGTCATCCAAGCCACTACCCTTTCTATCTACGTAAAACTTACTTGTAGGAGAAATCAATGTTCAGTGTATTCATTGGCTTGCTTGTACATTTATTTTACTATATGTAGATATGTATAAATGCATATTACCTTAAGATGTTAGTGTATCTAAATGAAAAAGCCATATTATCATATTGCAGGAATCTCAAGCTTGTCTGATCCTGTCCTTATCCTTGCATTCCACATTCTTTTCTGTTGCATCTAAAACTTAAATTATAACAGTTTGGTGACAGGAACTGTGTCATTCTGTCATCTGTGATTTGTAGGACCCATTTGGATAGCATGAAATAGTAATGATGATTTCTGTCTCAGATTTGTGGGAATCTTTGCTGTTTTACACAACAGTAATGAATATCCTTGTTCATACAACTGCAGATTAGAGAGCTGGATTCTTGGCCTAGCCAGGTGATTTAAGTTTCCAGTACGTTGCCATGTAAGAAATTTGAGTTTGAATTTTAAGGCATTTCAGTTCTGAGGCAAGAAGTAATATTATAGACTCTCTAAACCTTGTGTTGTGGTGTTATCCTGATTAGGAGCAGTGATTAAGCAGTGAAATATTTGACTCAGTGAAATTTTCTATTGCACTGTACAGCTTTTACTAAGAATTTTTTCTCCGTTTTACTTCCACAGTGGATCCTTTCTAAATTGGAAGAAGTGAGAGAGAATCATCCAAGATTGTAATACTCCAAGAATCGTCCAGATTTGGACAATCTGAAAGGCAGTTCTGGCTGTTACCTTTTAATTCCTGTATAACATGTGAAATTGATTGTCAGCAAATAGAAAGAAGTGGGGGGAATTATAAAAATTTTACTATAATAGCTTCAGTTTGCCAATATAATATATTATTGTAATCAAGTTTTACTTGCATAAACAGTTACTGTCAGGTAATTCTAGTGATCAAAAAAGTTTCTACCAAATTTTGGCTTGTTGGGGCTTTTGTACATATGAATTCAAAGTACGTGATTCTTTAAAAATACACTGTATAGTGAAGGTGTTTTACCTTTGATTCTTTCACGTCTGCTATAGTATCTGAGCTCTGAAACAATCCTTATGATTTTATGGGGAACACTATCTTCAGGTGGCGATCAGATTCCCAAAATAAAAGTCTAGTTCTCCGTCCAGTTTTCATACGGATTTCAGCCACTCTGCTGCATTAACATTTATTGACATTCAGATGACCTTATCAGGGAACAGATGGACTTATCCAGCACCAGTCCTTCAGCAAAAAGAAAATTAAGAATGACAGTGCTGACCAGAAGTGTGCAATTTAGATATTTAATTCTAGAGAAGCTTTTTATTAATAAATATAATGGAATTATTTTCTTTACTTTTTGTATATAAATGAACAGTTGGTGATAAATTTAAAATATAGTACCACTTTTAGAGTAAAGATTTTTATATGCTGCTCAGATTAGCAAATTGCCTCATAAACCCACATCTTGCTAGTCACAGAAAATTGCATGTTAGTTGACCAACAGAGATGATAATCTGGAGAGGAGAGAGAGGCTAAATCTGTGCAATAATGTTAGAAGTATGCCCTTTACTTTAACTACATCAGATTATCAATGGACTTGCAACAGATTTAAATACCAGTGGGCGTCACTGAGTTCTAAGAGCACTGTTTCATGTCTAACTATCCCTTGGATTACGCAGTAGCGCATAAAAAGAAACCTAGTAAATTCCAGAAGACTAGAGAGCCAATCAGATTTTATGTTAAAATTGTATTTCTATTAAAATAATTTACAAAGGTAATAGTAATTACTTCTTCACATTTGCTGTCTTCAGCCTTAATGCAACTAATTAAACAGTTTCTGTTAAATATTTCATATTCAGTTGGAATAAATATGAGACAGCAGGACATTATTAAAGAGAGCCTGTGGTGATGTCATATTATTTAATTCGTTTTCATAATGTATTTGTAGCGATGTTTGAGGATGACTTAAAAAATAAAATGTAGGGGTCAGTTGATATAAAAGGTTAAGAGGAACTGTGGTATATGAACATATTGCTTAATCCAGATTTTGAACACTAGAATGTCTTGATGCATGTAGTAAGTATCTACTGCCAAAATATTCTTTCCAAACCATTGTTTGGAATATATAAAGCTAGTGGACTGTAGAGCTATTCCTTCTGAAATTACTGGTGGTGCTGGGTGATCCAAAATGTTGCTTTGTTGTAAAAGCTAAAGTAACTGGCATGCCAAACTGCAGTTGTATTTATTTAATTCATACTAAGTCTTGCCTGCTGTGTTGTGTAACCTTTCATCTGGTTACCAAATACATTGCTATATTGTAATTTTTCCCCAGAACATTTATTCTTTGCTATATTGAATGTAAATTGAATCAAGAGATTATAAGCAGGTTCCAAACTGACAGAGATTGTGTTACTCCACGCCTACATATTGCTTTGTAGCATAAGAAATTTACCCCAAGAGCATTTGCTCAAATTATAGTTGCCAAACTAATTGAGTGTTGCCTTACATGACTTCCTCAGTTCTACCTGAATATCAGATGGAACAATGTTTCTGGATGCCTGTTTTTTCCCCATAACATTTCTTTATCTTCAATCCAGCTAGATCAGCAGTCTCTTCATAATCATTTTACTGAACATCTGCTCCTGAAATGTACCCATTTGGCTTCTCTCAGAATTTTGTATATTCCTATTCTGTATATTCCTATTCTCTGTTGAAGCCTTTTTCTGGTCTATCTCCAAACTTTGTTTGTTTGCATTTACTGTCCTGACAAAGTAACTCTTTCCAAATCCTGTGTTCAGACTAATCAACTAACACATTCTTTGAGTACATCAACGCTTCCTTGATATTTATTGAGTAATTTTAATGCTGGGTGTTTAAAATACATCCTTCAAGGCTATATAGATCTGTGCTTAAGCTCTTAGTTTAGAGAATTACTATTTTTTCCCATTCTTTGTTATATTGGTAGAAATTTAAAATTTTTTTGAATGCATACACCCACAAAGAATCTTCCTCAGAGTGGTCAAGGAACCTGGAAAGAGTCTTAAATCACCAGAAGTTTTCAAAAAATCATTTGAAGGCCATATCCTGGTTTCAGAGCCACATACCAGGATCCTACCATACCATGGTTTTCTAGAACTCCCAGTTCTTGGCACCAGATTAACCTGGGTATGCCTCTGTAACCTGGGACTTGTACAGTATCTTGACTAATCAGCCACTGTGGAGCAGTCTTACAATTATGTAATATCCTGGACGACCATAATGTTATTCAACCTCCAAAGAAAAAAAAAGTATGTTTTTATTCCACTACAAATAGATAGATGTATTGGTAACAGAAGCTCCAATAGACCAAAAGTTAAAAAAAAAAAGTTCAGATACTTTAATAGTTTTGTTAAACACCAATTTTGATGTCCAAATGAATGAGCGCTATAAAATATGCAAGAGACATAAGTAAAACATTTTGAGTGATAATATCTACTTTCTTTTCTATAAAATGGCAGAATTTCATTAAGCGTTCTCTAAATTTTTTTCCCAACCTTCAGAAATATAAATAAACAAAACCAGATATTAATGCAGCTTGGAATATGTTCCTTTTGAGAGAGTTTGTTTTGTTTCCATTTTGGCATTGCAGTCTTAATAGATTTTTTTTGTCTATGCAATCGCACAGAGTCTTCAGGTTATGGTATGAGTTTAGTTAAGGTGTGGTTCTAGAGGTGAAAGGCTCACTTCCATTGCATTCAAGGAATTGTGTGCATCTAAGGCCCTTGCCACGTGTTGCACCTAAGATATGGTTAACCAGTTAAGTTGAGACCCAGCCACACATAAAAGCAATTAATATGGTAATAAAACAAGGAGTAAGCCACTAAGTTACTCCATAAAAATGTGTGGCTGGTTCCTATCATGCCATGAATAGAACGTTTGGCTGGGTGCACCCCCATCAGTTATTCTGGGCTGCATCGTGCACCCTCGTGGCTGGAGCATGGATCATCTGATGGGCCTCCCAACGACAGGAACCCATGGTGTGCTCCCATGGAGCCCTGTCAGTTGAGAGGGATCCCAGCCACAGGGTTTGCAACTTGCTGGTGCAGGATGAGCCCAGGATCATGATGTGTAATTGTGTGGATTATGCGTTGGATCCTAACACACCTTCACCTGCACTTGTGGCAGGGGCCTAAGTGAGAGCAGAATCAGTCTTTAGTCTTAATCTTTGTTTACTAAGTTGTCAAGTATTTCTAAGAGACTTTAATTGAAGGGAGAGTATTATAGTACTTGGTCTCAGAGTCCATCAAAAATTAGATGCAAGATTTTAAGACCTACCTACATTCTGGTATAGTCTTATATTTTTCGCCCCTTTCTTTTTCAATTTCCAAAATGACAGTAGCTCATGGTGCTTTATTTTTCATAAAGTGCACTGATGTGTCAGTTCCCAGTTTTTCCTCTCAGGTTGTGTAAGAAAACAGTAAATTAAGGATTACATGCAAGTGTTACTGTATTAATGGCAAAGTACAAATAAACTTGACACAGTTCTTGAACTTTAACTGTAAAGCATGAAGTTTTATAAGATACCAGGGATATAAATTTCTATTTTTATGAATGAATTGATATAGTTTGCAGTATGGCAATATAATCAAACAATTCAAATATTTATGCCTGCTACTGTTGCAATAGATTCGTAGACATTTTCATTTTAATATCTGTATATAAAAGCTTGAGAATTTTCAAGCTTCACTACTGAATCCAGCAAAGCTCAAAAAAAAGAAAGAAAAGTTAGCAATAAATAGAAGCAGACTTTTCGCTATATCACTACCAAGGAGCCCAAAGAGTCCATTATGCCTAGCAGAGTGAATACAAGTCTTCCAGGAAAAGGTAAGAAAACTTTTCTTCCTTGTCAGTCTCAAGCAAGCAGAAAACCATCTCTTGAATGAAGATAAACTACCTCCTTCCAGAACAATTTCTAGAGATATGATTTTCCCCTTATTTAATGTATGGACGGAGTCAACATTGGACAAAGGTCAGGTTTTATTTAACAAGATTATCTTTTTGAGCAGACCTGTCTTCCCTTCACATTTTCAGTGTTCATATTTTAACCAGAGCATCATGTAACAATAAACTGAACTGACTGTATTTGCCATTGCAGAAATGTGTTTCCATATTCCCATATACAAATGTCATTGGAAAATCTGCAAGCTCTGTGAAGGTCACCATTTTTGATTCAGAATATTACTATTGTGCTTCTCGGTCCCCAGGTGATTATGAAGACCCTCAGGATGATTACAGCCAGACTTCAGTCTAATGTACATGCACACATGCCCATTTAAGGGTAGCATCCCAAGGGCGCGCTAACTCCTTCAAGAATTGAGAGAAATTACATACATGAATTTGAACTGATGGTCATCATAGGACTGTACCACTAATCAAAGAGTCTTCTGAGATCATAACATAAATACCATAACTAGATCATGAGATTTAGGTCAGATTAACATGACGAGATCATGGGGGGCGCTCAGGCAAAGGCAGCAAAATTGCCTCAATTTAAAACTTTTCCCAAATGACAGAAAATGGATCACAAAAATATCTCCAGTGCATCACAACCTGCAAGTAAGTGTGATAATATTGTGTAACTCTTTCGCTGTGGAGCAATTCCAATACATTTTATCATGTCAGTAGTCCTCTTGAAGACAATCTCTTAGCCATGTTAGCAATCAGCCATTGCTCTACATTGTAATGAGAGCCTTTCAGGGTTACCCAGGAAGTGAAAAAGAGGAGATTGATTACTTGTAACTTGAGGAAGTCAGTATGCATAGCTTGCCCTTTGGAATGTTTCCATTCCAGCATCAAGGAGTATGCACAGGCAATTTTCCAAATGAATCAGTTGTATACTGGTAAATAACCTTTCCCATAAAGAATGTTTTAAGTATGTATCACTGGTATTTTACTTCAATCTATTCTATTTGTGTTATTAAGGAAATGATCTTCTGATACAGCACACTATAAAAGGCATATTTGAAGGAGCTAAGTAAAGATTTACAACAACATATAGCAACAGTTCTATTTCCTGAATTACCTCTGTGAATTACAAAGATCCTAATATTCACATCACAAAACAGCATGTTTACAAAAGTTCACTGGGAACTTTGGTACAAAAAACCAAAGTACTTTCTCAGACTGCTGTAGCTGTAACAGTGAACACTGCAGCAAGTGAACTGCTGTTGTTTGGCAACACAAGGACTGTGTTTGCTTGCATAAAACCATTTGAGGCACTTAAGAGTTAGAAGATGAAAAAAATTGTGGCTTCAAATTAATGCAATTTGAACCATTAAACCCCTGAAACTCAAAAAGTTCTTATGATGTTATTTGCAAATCCCCAAATGTACATTAGATCATTTCCAGACTTAATTTTCTTCTGTTGATATTGAATGGTACATGCAGAGCTATAGTTCACCCTTTAATAGATATTGCAGCTAGCAGCAGGGAGAGAGACCTGTCCACATTTTTCTGTTGTCAAAGATGAAAAGATCATTCTCGGTGTCACCTGTGCTTGAACTGAAACTGCATTAATAAGAACTGGCTGGGATGAGGTGCTGTCCCAATGCACAGCCAAAAAATGGCTGGTGTAATCTTTTCCAATCTATTTAATCAATGATGAATGGTAAAGCCAATGTTTTAAATGTTCACTTTATGGGTGTATGGGGGGAAATATATAGAATTAAAAACCAAACTATTTCCAATGCAGGAATTGCAGATGGAAAAATGCAGACCAGGCTTTCTGCTAAAATAATTATGTATTTGTAAATGACCTGGACCTTCTTGTATCTTTTTTCTGACATTCTAATACCAAACCAAAACTTTCAGTTTTCTGTTCTTAAATTTTTTGTGTGTAAGATAAATAATTGTCTTGGTAGACAGCTAAAACAAATTTAAAATAAAAATTGTGCTCACATAAAGAAATATATGTTTATGCTTTTTATGTATGGTTACGGGAAATTTTTATTCTTTGGTATTTAATTGCCTGTCAGCATTTTTATAGTTAAATTAGCTAGTAGCTCACTAATAACTTTCCAGGTAGCTGCCATCTTTCATGCATAAAAATCAGTTGCCTTTTTACCCAACATGATACAATTTTTAAATATTGGGGTTAAAAAAAAAAAAAAAAGGTTTGCATCCCAGAAATGTTCTTTTATGGCATGTATCAGTGAGAGAGAGCACAGGTTGTATAAATCAAATATCCAAATTGCTTTTTGGAGTGACTTGCAATATGTATAGCTTTTTAAGGCCCCAAAAGATCAGCATGATCATTGTGTCTTACCTCCTGCATAACAAGCTAGATTATTTTATCCAGTAATTCCTGCACCAAATTATTAATTTCTGACCTTTTAGCAAAATCTCCAGTCTTGACTTAGTTTTAAGTGTTGGAAAATGCATTACATCTCTAAGTAAATTATTCCCAAGAGGTAAAAGTTAACAGTTTTCTCTTGCAGGTCTCACTTGAATTGATTTCCTCAATGACTTTGGCATTCCATGTTTTTTCATGGCTAGATAAAGCCATAAGCAACAACATGGACCGTGTGGGGGAAGAGATCTTTCCAGTCCTAGGCACAGTGGTTGTAGGGGGGTATCCTGGAAAGTGCAGATCTCACTTTCAACAACTGGATGCCTCTATATTTCCTTTTCACTTCTTAAGTGCCTTAGTGTTTTGAATCAGTGAAAGAATTTGGTTTATGTTAACAGCTGTGGTGTTTGCTTCCAGGCAAAATACTACACATTGCATGTTACTATCATTGTTTTACTCGGTAATGAATGGGTATACAATTTGGATACTGGTTGTTAATGCTGGCAAAGATCTGTTATAATGAAAAAAATTCTGTGATTTTTTTTTTTTTTGGCCTTTTCTTTCTTAAGGGTTGTTAGAGAGGGACATGGAACACTTGATGCCTCTTCCCACTTAAACATCAAGCCACTGATGTCTACTTTTTGAGCACGGTGATGCAACCAGTTATGTATCCATCTTACAGTGCTCTCATCTAGACTGCATTTCCTTACCTTTGTCAAAAGCTTTGCTCAAGTCATAATAGCAAGTCCACAGAGACCATTGCCTTGCCATAGAAGAAAATCAGGAGAACCAAGCCTCGAGATGCTGTATACCATGAAGCTGCCAAGGTGACCGAGTCTTATGTTAACTGTTTCACAGCCATATCTATTGACTGAATGCTATAAGTTATGCCTGAAACAGCGAGTGAGCTACTGGTAGTATCTTGATAAGTCTTGTGGTATAGAAACAGCAACCACTTACAGTCAAGAACTAAGTCTTGCTACTGCCCTTCAAAGTCAGACTCCTGACAGACATTCATTTTAAGGTGTGAAGGGACTGGGACTACCCCCCAGCTGTGCCCTGGACCCTAGAGTGCCCTCAACTGAGTGTTGGGATCTGTCGTGGGCCAGCACCAACTGGCCACACATTCAGTTTAAGTCATGATACAAATAAGCCGCAAAGTTGTTACATGTTCACAAAGTGAAACAACTTTGTGGCTCGCTTACTGTATTACTGTGCTCAAAATTGATTTGAATGTGTGGCCAGTTACTATTTAAGGTGCAACTAACATTGTAATCACGTCTTAAATGTAATGTATCGGGCCAGAGACTGACCAGTCTAATTTCTCAGATCCTCCTCCTTCTGTTTCTTAGATGGATATTATATTTGCCTTTTTCCAGTCTGGGACTGTTGTCCACACATCTTGGCTTGCCTGTTTTGTAGTTTTGCTTTCAATGGGGGTATCAAATTACAGAACAATCAGAATAGGTTGCATCGAGCAGTTTTATTTATTAAAAATCTGTTGCCCCCCCCCCCTTAAATACATGACTAAAGGTTATAATAATTAATGAAAAAAACCTCATAGCAAAATGATAATTCTGGGCTTCAAATGATTGAAGTGGAAGAATATGGCTTTTTTTCCCACTACCCAATCAGCAGGTGCTATAACAGTTCATCCAAGTGAAAGTTGCTCAACCTTACAGAGTTATTTATAGTCTTACCTATGCAAGATTGTTTCTCGAAACAGGTTTTGAAACAAGCTCTGCTCTTCCAAGGCAAATTTAAAAAAATATCGTCTATGAATTGGCAGGCAGCTTCCTCGAACTCTGAGCAACTCTAATTATGTTACAGTACCTTTTAGATGGCTTACACAAAATAATCTTTCTCAGATTTCAGGATCCGAGGCTTAATAGAATTTCCCAAAAGAGTTTTGTTTGATATGCTCTGAGAGTAGCCTACAATTGTACATTAAGACAGGAAAGAGTTGTTACTTTTGATGATGTATGTACCCCGTCCTCCCCGCTAATAATATGGAAATGTTTAATTTATAGATTTAAACCCTGAATGTTTCTGTGGCCTATAGTCAGTAAGTATACGTAATGCTAACTAGGGAGCATACATAGACTTGCCATACAGAAACACAGGCGTATTAATTAAAACTCAGCATCTATTGATACCCCAAATGTTGTTAAATGTTTGAAATAGAGGAAGGTGGTGATGTATTTAAGGCTCTGGACTGGAGCTTCCAAGATGCATGGTCAAGTTCCTAGCCCTGCCACAATTTAAATAGTTGACATCGGACAACTCAATTGTGGTAAAAAAATTTAAAGGTGCCCAAGTGACTTGATAACTTTCTTTCCATTCCCCAAGTCACTTGGATATTTTGGAGTGTACCTTTGACACTCACTGAGACTGCATGAATTACAAGCTGGTTCACTGAAGAACTGAATCCCAGAGTTAATCTAACATTGGCTTTTCATCATTTTCATTTGAAATCCTGTCTGGCATCATTGGACACTCCATGCTAATGTCAACGGAAGTTCAAAGTTATGTAAAATGCAAGATAGGGTCCAGAACTACTTTTTTTTCTAATACAGGGGCTAGATCTGCTCACAAGCCACTACATCTGGCCCAGATGGCTACTGGAAGCTGGGGGAAGTGACTGGCCATAGAAGAAGCACTCACTGCTGCTTCATGCCTTGACCTGCTCTTCTTCCCTCATTCCCTGCCTGGCCAACAGCTCGTCTCCTGACATGTTGCTGGTGATTGGGCAGCAGCATGCATGGGTGATCAGGTAGGGAGGCAGGTGGTAAGGGAAATGGTGGGACAGACAGCAGGGGGGCTAGTGGTGGGGGTGGGCAGGTAGCAAGGGCACAGTCAGGGGGAGCTCGTGGTAGAAGAGCAAGATGTGGGGGTCACTGCCTTCCGTCTTTCCCCTCCCACTCCTCATGGTTGAGGATGAATTTAAGATGATCCTTCAATAATTAGATTCTATACATAGCAAATCGTAACACATCTATAATTTCCCATGTATAGAATCTACTTATTGGGGAGGTAGATCTTAAATTTGAACTCATCTTGGATTTGGATAAATACAGTAAGTCTGAATTATTAAAACTACCAGATGAAATTCTAGAAACCGTTAAATCCCTTCCTAATAACAAGACACTAGGCACAGCTGGTACCTAGCTGAACTGTATAACTTTTATTTATATTCTAAAGGAATTGTCCCATTTTGCACAGGGCCTGTAATCACATAGTGCATTCCAAAGAACTGCTATAACCCTTTTATGATGCACTTATCATAAAGAAGGCAAACAGGATGAAGAATGAAAATAACATCCTGATGTCTGTTCAATGTAGGCTTCAAAATCCTATCAAAAACTTTATCTGGCAGATGGAATGCTGTTATTGGCAGACTCATAAATCCAGACCAAATAGGATTTACACCTGGCAAGGTTCAGTTTGGATAATACCAGAAGAACCTAAATATACCAAATAAAAACAGCAGCTAATTATTTAATTAGATACAAAGTATATATTCGTCAGGACTAAATGGCCTTTTTTTTATTTGAGGCTTTTTATAAAATGGGGTTTGCTAGGAATTTTGTTACTTGGTTTGCTGCAATTTATGAAGAAGGTAAATCAAAGATTCATATAAGTAATGTCACAGATCCCTTTCGGTTAGAGAGGGATAGGACAGGGTTGGGTTGTCCCTTTTCTCTGCTGTTGTTTAACAGTGGTATATGGTATATCACACAATTGAACCCATATCTCAAGGTATCAGAAAAAACAAAGATAGCAAGGTAGTTATGTTGGGAAGAAAGGAGTGTAAGGCTAAATTATATGCATATAGTTTGCTTCTATAAATTCTCAGCTAAGCAGCTCAGTGCCTGATGTAAGAACAGTTGAAGCCTATTGCAACCTGTCAGGATATAAAATGCATTATTATAAATCCTCTGCACTGATTTTTTGCTAATGCAGATGAGAGGTCTCTAGAGAGTATAATCCCATTTAAAGCAAAATAAACTGGCTTAAAGTCTGTGGGAACTAAAATGACAAAAGATGCCAAATCCTCATACAAAGCAAACGGTAACTCTCCATGTGTAGTAGGCAACTGTCAATCCTTCTGAATCATGGTGTATTTGTGAGAGGTCACTCAGACCTTTGACATGTTCACTTAGGCAAGAGTATGGAGGACTGGAGGCTGGCTCCTCATGATTTCTGCACAAACACAGGCGTGAACCCAAATTCTGCTGCCCAAATGCATCTGGATCCATCCCAGGTGAATTTGACACGCCAGTTTCACAGGGTTTTTTGTCTGCCTTTGTAAGAATCACTGGTTTCCAGGGAACATTTTTAACACATCTTGCTTTAATTATCTAATTTGAAGGAAGAGATGAGAGTTAACAGTAGATTAAAATGTTTCCATGCAGTGTGATTCTCAGTAAACCAAAGGCTACATCAGATAAATTCTACTGTGCCCATTGCACACAAGCAATCACAAAGCTTCCTTCATAGTTTTGCCAAAGAACCTGGATTTACTGAGAAATTTAATCAGCTCTGACCTGCATGTTTGCACTACGATAGACCTTGTTTTTCACTCCAGACTATTTGGCAATGTTTCCCCTACTGTTTAACAAGGAAGGCTGCAAACGGACGTTGCCTTTGTACCACCATGACCATACACAACAAAAGCAAGCAGACATCCATGTCCTGTGTTGTGCCATAAATGCAGCCCACAGCAAAATGTAGTATCCACTTGTGATGTTTTGTACTTTCCAGTCTCCCCAGGCAGGTACTATTGGGGCAGAAGGACTCTGAAGACTCTATACATTTACGCCCCCTTTCTGGCTGTTGTCCTGCCTCCTCTTGTTTGGGTTTTTTGCTTTGTTTTGGGTTTGTTGGGTTTTTTGTTGTTTTGTTTTGGGGGGAGGGGTGTAACTAAGCAGGCTGTGGAGTTCTTCATTGTTCTGCTGCTGAGCATTGTTCTCTCCCATATCCACCTGCTCTGGGTTGCAGAGGTACTCTCATGATCTCCCAGCAATCCATGAGTGGGGGATTGTGCTGTGAAGCCCAGGATCACTAGGTATTAGTACTCCCAGAGCATTCCTAACCTGTACTTATCCAACCTCTTTTCAAAAATCTTCAGTGAAGGAGGTTTCACAACTTAGAAGGCAGTGCCACTGCCAGACTGTTCTAACAATGAAGAAGGTTTTCCTGGCATTTAATCTAGACTATTTTGTTTCCATTATAGTCTGAAATACACCATTTTAATTTGGTAGTATTTTGTATGCGATTTCTCTAGTACGTAGCAATGTAGGGAGATGGCTGGGCACCCAGGGCACAGGGACAGCAGCAATTTCCAGTTGCAATTGTGGTTATGCAGCTGCTGTGTGTCACACCTTTGTATACACCCCTCCCTCCACAATATGTTGGCAGAGTAGTTGCCCCATATGTCCCACTCTAGTTACATCAGTGCTGGTGTGGATAACAACAGGAGGTGCAAAGCAATTGGTAATCAGATCCTTTGGCTTAATAGTATCATATCACTATTGTAACCTTTATAGAGCAGGTCTCATAGAAGAAAAGCAAACAAACCTTTACTGTAAAGTCCTATAAAATGTAATAGCAGTGAGGCTGCTGAAAGAGTCATTTAAAGTAAAATCACTTCTAACACTGAAAAAATACAAGTCTGCCAGACGAAGAAAAGCAGTATTTTTCCATAAAACATCCTTCTCTTGAGCATTTTAGCCTTCCTTGAAACATCCTCAACTTCAGGGAAATTTATCATTTTAGTACAATGGGGGGCTTAACAAAAATTTAATTTACTTTTCAAATGGTTCAAACCCCAGCTTTTTCCACCTCCCTCCATTCCCGATCCAGAGCTAAAGAAACAGCATTGGTTTGCACAAAAGAATAATGCTGGCAAACACCATGGAGCTTTGTAGATGCAGTGCTTTCCAAGGGACTTACCAAAACTGATGCCTTGTACTTCTGGTGCTGTAGATTAAATGTAATCTTAAGAGTTATCCTGTCTAAAAATGATACCTTCCTGGACCAGATGCTATATTTACAAACGGGAGACAGTTATTTTCATGCTTTCACTTTCATTCACTGTCCTCTTAGTATTTTCACATTTTCTTAAATGGATTTGACACTTTTCTATTATCTTAATTTAGAAACTACTAAAGTAGGGCTGGAAAGACAACACTGTGCTCAAGACAGGATCATCCTTGACTAAACCATTCCAGCCAAGTATCTGTCTGACCTGCTCTAGCAAACTTATAAAGATGGAAATTCCACATCTTCTCTAGGTAGTCAGTTCCAATGCTTGACCACCCCAGAGTCAGAAAACTCTTCCTAATCTTCAACCTGAATTTTTGCTGCTGCTGCACCTTGCAGCCATTGACCTAATCGTGCACCTACAACCACAGAGAATAGTCCATCTCCATTCTCTCTATAATCATTCTTCAGCTATTTCAAGACTGTAGTCAAATCCTTAGTCTCCTTTTCTCCAGGATAAATAACCCTAGTTCTTTCAGCCTTTCCTCATAAATCTGGTCTCCCAAGCCCCTGATCATTTGTGTTGCTCTGCTCTAGATTCTTTCCAAACTGTCCACATCCTTCTCAAACTGTGGAGTCCAAAACTGAACACAGTACTCCCAGACAAGGCCTCACCAGTGCTGAACAGAATGAAATAATCACTTCCTTTTCATTTGCAAGTAACACTCCTGTCTATACAACCCAAAATGCTTTGGCTTTTTTTTTTTCCAACAAGAGCACACTATTGGCCCATATTCAACTTATGATTGATCTCCTCTAACCCCCTGAGGTCCTTCTCTGCATGACTGCAGCATAGCCATGCATTTTCCAGTCTGTACTTGTGCATTAAATTATTCTGTCCCAAGTGCAACACTTTGCACTTGTCCTTGCTGAATCTCATAATTTCTCCAACCTATCCATGCCATTCTAAACCCCAGGCCTACTCTGGAGTATCTGCAACTCTACCCAACTTGGTGTCATCCTCATATTTGCTAAACATGTACGAGTCCCATTGATCAAATCATTAATAAAGATGTTGAATAATACTGGATACCTTACAGCCCCCTGGGAGCCTGGTTTGATATGCCCTCCCAAGTCATTGCTAACTTTTCTCTGAGCATGATGATCCAGCCATTTATGTATCCACCTTATAGTACTTTTGGCTGCATTTCCTTCCACCAGTTCTCCTCTAAGTATTTCACAGTAGATTCCTTGAAGATTTGCTCCATGATCTTTCCAGGTATTGAGGTCAGACTGATTGGTCTGTGAGGTCATCCTACACCCAGAATGAGGCTCAATCTGAAGCAGATGGTCAAAGGCAGTTGTGACCAGACCCAAGGTAGAAAGCCCTTTATCATTAAAGGGTTAAATAAGGTCATCTTAAACCCAGGATGAGACTCGGTTTTCAATCTGGGAGTCATTTGAGTTCATGACTAGACGAGGGCACCGAGTAGCACATAATCTGGGGGGGTGGGGTGGAGGGTGTCAAATCGTTCATACGGTTCAGACCATCCAATGTTTGTTCTCTGCTCTACTGGTGTATGAGGTAGCTTGGGGCTTTTGCGGAGCATCCCAGCCAGGACAGGAGGGGGCTGGAGGAGCATAAATAGTGATGAAGAGGATTGGCCATGGGTACTTCTTGGCTGGGAAGGGTGGATTCCAGAAGGGATGGAGCAAGTACTTTAGAGCATAGACTTTGTGCCGAGAGCAGGGTACTCCTGTGGAACTTAATGCCATCAGCATGCGGTCGTCCTAAACCTAGAGTGAGGATCAGCCTTCAAACTGGGGACAAAAGAGATCATGACCAAGTAGGGAATGGAATTAAATCAGAGGCCAAACAAAGTCATGATGAGGCCCATGGGAGGAGCACTATTAGGGGTCAGCTGAGGTCATCCTACACCCAAAACAAGGTTCAGCCTTCAACCTGGGGGGGTCATATGAGATCATGACCATGCCTTGGGGAAGGAGTAGCACTTAAGCAGGCATCAGATGAGATCATCATCAAACCCAAATGAAGTTCAATTTAGGTCATCCCAGAACAAAAACAAGGTTTCAAAGTGGAGGTCAAATGAGGTCATGATCCAGTTTGGGGGAGGCAAGAGCATTCAGTAAGTAAGTGGACATTAGAGGATTCAGCATATGGTCATCCTGGACTCAAAAACAGGTTCTAACTTCAATCAAGGGTTGGCTTAGGTCTTCCTATACCAGAATGAAGGCCAGTCACATTCAGGAAATTGGTCTTGTTAATAGTGGATGCTGTAATCAGATTTGTAGTTCGCACATTGTGGGGAGTGAGGGGAAGAGAGAGAGAGACCCATCCAAAGACTCCTGTTGTTGAAAATGAAAAGCTTGTTTAGACTGACGTTGTATTAATAAGAACTGGTTGGGAGAAGAAGCTGTCTTGCTTTCATTATGTACAGAGACTAAAAAGTGAGTTGTGCAGTTTTTTTTCTGACTTTAATTAATGTTGAGTGGAAATCCACCTTATAAAGGTTCCTTTTATGGAAAAAACACTTTATAGAAGTAAAACCAAAATCATTTCCACTGTTGGAGATGTGGGTGAAAAAAACGCAGACAGGATTTTTCTGCAAAAAGAACTGAAATTTGTAGACACAATGACATTTTCATATTGAACCAAAACTTTTCTGTTTTTACATTTTTCAGGTATAACAACAATTATTTGTCATATTAAACAGGAAAATTTTACAAGAAAACAGTTCTGCTTATGCATAGAAGTACATATATACATTTACCATGTATTGATTACATGACATTTTTATGCATTGTTTTTTTAATTGCTTCTTGACATGCCTATAATTGAACTAGCTCATTAATAACCTTCCCACTTAAGCATATTGTGTACATAAAAATCAATTGCTTTTATACCCAACATTATAGCATATCTAAATGTTGTTTTAAAAAAAATGGAAGGCTTAGAATTTGGGTTGTTTAGCACTCACATGGAGATTAGGGTGACTATAAGAATTGATAAGAGGAGCTCAGAAAAGCTTAGCTTAGCCAGTGACAATTGGGAAGTGATGGCATGCTTTTTATAAACATTCAGATAGCGAATAACAGAGAAGGAGAAGAGCTGTTTAACCTAAAGAACCATACTGACACAAAATCTAGTGCGTGCAAGCCAGTAATGAATACCTTTTCAATTGGAAAATTAGAAAAAAGTATCTAACAAGTAGTGGAGAGGAGCTCCCCATTGTGAATAAAATAGTGGGGACAAGAAGTCTGCGTTGTTACAAGACAGCTTCATAGGGTTATGGAAGGGACAGAGTGATAGTATAAGTGTGTATTTGGAAGAGTAGAACATGAGCAATGGGGCTTATGGCATATCCATGAGGGTTTTTAAAGACATCCTGATCATTATGTGGGGTTGTTCGCATATGTGGGCATTGTCTAGTGGCATAGGGTCTTTTGACTTCACTGACAATGTGTGCAGTATTTAGAGGCAGAGGTGAAAATTGAGGCAAGTGGTTTCTTGATAAGACATGGGTTCCTATTGCTCAAGGCAGGTTGTGTGTTAGGACTATATTGTATTGGGACAAAAGGATTTCAAAATCCTAGGCATCTTGAGATGCATTTTTTTTTTTTTGAGGATGTGCTTCAGTCTAGATTCTATAGGCTTAGGTGTGAAAGTAAAGTCATGCTAGTTATTTGAATTAGCTTTCTGAATCAGGTTTCTATCTCTAGAGCCACAATCCCATTCTTAGTCATCAAGGCATACTTTACTTAACTAATTCCCTTCCATTAGTGAAGGGCCCTCTTTTTCCTTTGAATCATTATATAGGGTTACTCGGTACTAAAGATCATAGGGTTTTGTTATTAGGGTGCTTTGTGGCTGTGGTGTGTGGGAGGGGTTATATTGTAGAGGATTAAATCAATCATTGAAGAAGTCCCTACATTCTTAAGACTGTGTGAGGTATTGGTACAGCTATATTTGATGCAATCTTTAAGTGATTCTGTCGTGGTTGCATAATATGATGGGAATGATCTCCTTATATGAAATTCTTCTGAAAAGTAGTCGTGTGGGTAAGGAACATCACTGCACCTAAATGTTAAACCTGTGTACTAGATTGAGCAAAACTTTAGGTACTGATAAGGAATACACCACTCTCTGTTCCTCAGTAGCAATCTATTTTTCCTGTGCTAGAGGGTTCTGGGATAGATAATAGTAGGACTTAAATGTTCTTCAATTCAAGAAAAAGCATCCATAATTCCTGTGCGAGCTACAATGATCCGATAAGTAAATTACATGGGATATCCACTGGGTTCAGGGGTTACCCTGTCACGTTTGCAGAGGTGTCATCAACTTGCTTCATAGACTAGGGTCAGAAGGGGCCCTGTAGATCTTCAAGTCCAACCCCCTGCCTGGCCAGGAGAAAAAACTGGGCTTAAATGATCCCAGCCAGGTAGACATCCAGCCTCCTCTTAAAGACCCCCAGGGTAGGAGCCAGCACCACTTCCCTTGGAAGTTGGTTCCAGATCCTAGCCGCCCTGACTGTGAAGTAGTTCTTGCGGATGTCTAATCTAAACCTACTCTCCAGCAACTTGTGACCGTTATTCCTTGTTATGCCAGGGGGCGCTGGGGAAACAAGGTCTCTCCTAAACCCTTCTGGTCCCCTCTAGTGAGTTTATAGACGGTCACCAGGTCCCCCCTCAGCCTTCTCTTGTGAAGGCTGAACAGGTTCAGGTCCCGCAGTCTCTCATTGTAGGGTCTGCCCTGTTGTCCCCGGATCATGCAGGTGGCCCTCCTCTGGACCCTCTCAATGTCCACATCCCTCCTGAAGTGGGGCACACAGAACTGGACACAGTACTCCAGCTGTGGCCTGACCCGTGTTCATAATTAAACCTTTGACTCGGGTGCACTGTTGCCTCATGGACACCAATAATTAATCTTCTGTAACATTTCAAAGACAGCCTTAATATGCTTGGCATGTCAACCTAGCAAAAATACCTCTAATAAAAATGCTGAAGTATTACATTACCACATAGCTTTACACTCATTAAAAATATTAATAGCTCAGTCTAACTTGAGAAGAATCTTAAAGTATCTAGCATCCTAAAACTTATTTTATCATAATTTATAAAGGCATCTCTGATTAAAATCTATACCATGTTTGTAAATGGTTATCAAATGCATTTTAAAAAGTAAAAAAATGCCAGGTAGATGGGAAATAGACTTATATATAATTCTACAAAATATCTTTTCTTAAATACCCTTAAAACCATAGTTTTCACCAAAAAAAAAAATCTCAAAACCAAAATCAAGAGGACAAATTAAAACAATTATTAAAATATATAGTTTTAAAAAAATCCATCAAATTTGGACCTTCTTCCTTAAAAATTCTACTAATTCACTAGTTTCCGTAAACATTTCAGTGTCAACAAATGTACAGAAAAGCTTCCATCTCTGTAAGTACACTATTTCAGAGGACAACAGCCATCTATGCACCTGCATTACTTGGTCTTTTGTAGCAATTGTTAAAGTCTGCAAACAATGTTTTTTTTTTTTTTAATGAGCTACACTATCTGGATAAATTACTCTCTTGATCTAAGCAGTGTTTTTTTTCTTTACACTAGATTGAACTCCCTCAGGTTTAACTGTAGGATAGTATCCTTGACAGCTGCAAAAACAAAGCGTATATTCTCCGTGTCTGTGGCACAAGTAAAATGGGGGTAGATTACTTTCTCTTTGTCTGGATTCTGATCCTGATATAGCTTCAAAATGAAGTCTCTGGCAGCTTTGACATCTTGCTTAGGTCCTATTTAGAGGTACAAAAGTATAATATTTTTAAAGGACAGAAAACACAATGTAGTCATAAAACTTACTAGTCAAATACCAAGCAATTACAATATGTTAAAAACAAAAGCATTTTCTTCTGGTATCACAGACAGTGTTATACCTCTGGAACTGAACTTGTTACAACACCTAGAAATAACATTACCTTTACAATTTTCTAATTATTTGTGGGATAACTTACTTTCAACAGTAAAGTGCTCTATCAAAATTGCTTCTACAAGCTAGCTTTGGGTATATGGGATACATATATTTTCAAAGCTGCCCTTGTACAAGATTCTAATAACATTTGAAAACTTACTGCATAATTAAATGGTCTGACACTCTGCTTGGCTTCACCTATTTTGTGTCATTTATAACTTTCTGAAGACTGCATCATTAGATTTTATTTGGTCAAGAAGGTCATTACTAGCTGTTACTAACTACAGCATTATTTCTTAACTTTAGATTTAGCATTTAATATGATATTATTGTCAATATATTAGTTTTGATACAACAGATTGTGTCTACACTCAGTTAATGCACATGAATTTTCTGTGCAGAAAATTCAGGCTCATTAACCTGTGCCCAGGAGCATGTCTACCTGTGCACCCAGGGCGGGAGCAAATCGAGCCCAACAGGAGCAGCCTAATCCAGGGCTGCTACTGCCCTGCTCTGCCCCCCCTGCAGCAGCCAGAGGGAGCCCCAGGCTCCAGCCACAGCTGCCTGGGGGCCAGTCTTGGGCTGGCAAGAGGCACAGACATCAGCCTGTGGCTGGCAAAGGGCATGGGGGGTCAGGCCTGAGCTCTGTGGAGTTGGGGAGGTGAGCTGGACCCAGCTCTGGGTACCCTGAGCCCTGGTGGTTACAGCAGGAGCTGACTCTGGAGGCAGCTGCAAGTGGCATGAAGACCAGGACTAGTCAAGCTCTGGGGAGTGGGACAGGAGCTGTCCCCAGCTCCAGGGGCAGATCCAAATGGCTTGGAACTGGTGCCAGCTTGCTTCCCCCCACCCCCCAGCTGTCCAGAGCATGGGGCTATGCCCCGAGCTCCATGTCACTTGGAGCTGCCCCCAAAGCTGAGACCAGCTCCTGCCTCTCCCCTAAGCCAAGCAGCAATTGTGGCCCCCTACTGCCTGGGATGACTGGGAACAATTTGCTCCTGGGTCAGTCTACATATGCATTCAGGTGCATTAATGTGAAGTACCATTAACTAGTACTGGTATCTGTCGGTACTAGCAAATGGCGTTTTTACATTAATCTACTGTGTAGTAATTGACACACACACACATAGACTGTGATGCTTTAATACACATTAGTTTAGTCTACTGCACAATAAGTGGTGTGCACATGTAGATGCACCCACAGAGATAAACAAAACTGCTGGCCTAACCCCATCCTTAACTCATCAGTTCAGGTGGGTAGAACTTTTTGGGATTACAAATGTTGTGGGTTGACTTATTTATACATTAAGTTAGCATACATTAAGCTGGTGGTGTGTTCTTTGAATTTGCCTTTTATTTAATTATTATGAATGTCTAGAAGTTAAGAGAAAGCAAAAAAAAATGGAGCAAAAATGTAAATATACTATGTTTAGCAAGAAAATATAGGCTTGCCGGATCATAGGAAAGTAGAGCTGGAAGGGTCCTCGCAAAGTCATTTAGTTCAGCTCCCTGCTCAAGGCAGAATAATCCCTTACAAAACCATCCAGCCCAAATATCTGTCTGACCTGCTCTAGGCCAGAAAAGATGGAAATCCACAATTTCTCTAAGTGGCCTATTGCAATGCTTGGCCACTCTTATAGTCAGAACATTTCCCCCTAATCTCCAACGTACATTTCTGCTGCTATAGCTTGAGGCCATTGCTGCAAGTCCTGTCCCCTAACAGCCACAGAGAAAAAGCCCATCTCCAGCCTCTATAATCATCTGCCTCAGTCTTCTCTAAACTAAATAATAGACTAAATAGACTAGTTCTTTCAGCTTTTCCTCATAAGTCTCATCTCCCAGCCCTGCTGCTCCAGACTCTCCAAACTGTCCACATCCATCTTAAAGTGTCAGGCCCCGAACTGGACATGGTATTGCAGGCAAGGCCTCACCAGGGCTGAATAGAGTAGAAGAATCACTTTCCTCAATTTTCAAGTGATATTCTTATTAATACAACCCAGTCTGCTGTTGGCTTTTTTTCCCCCCAGGAGCACACTGTTAGCCCATACTCAGCTTATAGTCTACTGTAACCCCCAGGTCCTTCTCTGTAGTACTGCAGCCTAGCCATTTAGTCCCCAGTCTGTATTTGTGCATGCTATTTCATAGATTTCATAGACATTAGGGCTGGAAGGGACCTCGGGAGATCATCGAGTCCAGCCCCCTGCCCAAAGGGCAGGAAGTCAGCTG